>NW_025920112.1:2470546-2633953 GCF_902686445.1 Sciurus carolinensis
TATTGTTTCCTTCATTTTAAGGATTTCTGTTTGTTTGTTTTTTTTGAGAATCTCTATCTCTTTGTTGAAATGATCTTTTGCTCCCTGCAGTTGCTCTTTCAACTGCTTATTGGTGTGATCATTTATTGCCTGCATTTGCTCTCTTATCTCATCCTTTGCTTCACAAATCATCTTAATCATGTATAATCTGAAGTCCTTTACTGACATTTCTTCTACCATACTATCATTGGATTCTATTAATATAGAATCTAGATTTGTTTGGATCATTTTCTTCCCTTGTTTTTTCATGTTGTTCATGTATCTTTCCCTCTAGCAGTGCAGATCTGGGATATTGTGGATTCCCCCCTATAGGCTTATAGTGGCCCTATAGGTTTCCAAAACCTTTTCTTTAAGGGGAGATCAATATTAGCAGTGCCCAATTCAGACACTATGCAATCCTAGACCTAATAACCCCTATGAGAACATTAACAATATTGTCATCATAAATAGAATGGGTTCAAATATTATCTTCAGTATAACCAACAGATTTGCAATAAGGTCTGCAAAGAGGATGCAGAGGGATGTAGCATGTAGCTGTTAATGGGATAAGAAAAGAATATACAGAAGTTCTAGATAATAGAAAGAGTGAGAGTATAATCAAAAGAAACTAGATGTTAGCATGCAAAAAGGGAGAAAGCAACTCTGAGGGAACAGGTAAACAAAAGGAAAAGAGAGTAAGAAAAGTAAAGAAATAAAAACTTAAAATTGTTCAATAAGGAGAGAAAAGAAAATCTACAGTATAACAGTCATATAGTATTCAAACCTCCCAGTCTTCAGTAGCCTAATGTATGAGAGGCACCTGACAATGAGCTTGAAGTCTCCAGCAGGCGTCTCAGGATGGGATTTGCCCCACCTAAAGATCGGAGCTACGACTTCCAGGATTATCCAAGATGGCCACTCTGGTTTCCAAATGTGTTGGCAAATGGGGAGCTGCAGCTCGGGGTGTGGATATGGTCGGCTGGAGGTCCTGGAGGACCTGGAGGCGGGGTGCAGTTGGTCAGGCAGGGGTCCTGGAGGTGGGGTGTGTTTGGTGTGGTTGCGGGATCCTGGAGGCAGAGTGCAATCAGTCGGTCTGGGGTCCTGGTGATAGGGCGCAGTCGGTCTGGGGGTCCTGGCGGCAGGGAGCCGTCAATGTGAGGGTCCTGGAGGCAGGGAGTGAATGGTTAGGTTGAGGGATCCTGGAGACAGGGCTGAGTCAGTCCGGCCAGGGTTCCTATGGGGCCTGGCTGTTGTCTCAAAATGGCAGCAGCCACGTGTAATCAAACCTGCAGGTACTGTAACAGTGAACTTCCAGGCAACAGCAGGCAGCTGGTGCTCCACTGGAAGTCGGCAATCAGTTTGCTGACTGTTGTCCGATGATCGGGAGGTGAACCTCATGTGGTGGGTGATGGATATGTGTAAGGCAGGCGATGGACAGGCAAGAGGCAGGCAAATGGCAGATGATAGGTGCCTGACAGTGAGCAATCTGCACTCAAAAAAGCCATCGATATGCTGCAGACTGCAGGTGATCACAGTAGACAAATGGGGTAAACAGCAGGGGACCGATAAGCAGCAAAAACTGCCTCATCGAGAAACAGATATCTTCTGCTTGAAACCAGAGTTACAGAGCGACAAGGAACACAGCCTCCCTCTAGTCTGCCATCTTGGATCCTCCCATTATTCTTCTTTATGGCCAAGTATTATCACTTCTAAGCCACTTGCATTGTCCTCCTCATTTAGCCTCTGAAAATGTCCCCTGGCCCGTCATCCTTGAATGTGTCCTAAGTCACATACCAGGCGCTCCCTCTGCAGGACTAACCTGTCTACCCTTGGGAACCCTCTCCCATTTTAAAAAAAAGTTTTGACTGACAGAGGAAGAGAGGAGCGCAGCTGCTGCTCAGTGCTGGAATACTGGGTCCAGCAACTCTGGAGAAGAAGCCAAGTTTGAGCCAACCTCAGAAATTTAGGGAGACTCATCTCAAAAAGTAAAGTTGGCTGGAGATATAACTCGTGATAGACTCTTCCTGGATTCAATTAAAAGGGAAAAAAAAGGAGAAGGTAGGAAAACACCCCCCAAGCATCTGTTCATCAACTGAAGGAGAGGACTCAGGAGGTGCTGCCTCCTCTAGCGCCTGGTGCCTGCTATGCACAGCCGTCTGCAGCCTTTGCAGACCCACGTCACCTTGTGTGGTCGCAGGGTGCCACAGGGCCTCCTGTGGAGGTGGCTCCGCAGCTTCCATCGTCCTTGCCGTGACCACGTTCCCTTCCATTTCCCCCATGTGACCTCTTGAAACCTGCAGTTGCTCAGCCTCTTGCGAGGTAGAAATCTTTATCCCAGAAGCAGCATCCATATGAAATGTCTGGCTCTGGATGACCAAGGGTCCTGCCTCCCTCAGAGCTAAAAGTGCCACCTGTTTGTTGATCATGTGAACAGCCACCGTAGCACAACCAAAGGAACAAACGAATCAATCATGCTAATAAAAAGGGTCACCTGTGAACACTGTAAGTTGCTCAGAAACGGGGGTGCCTGGGTGTGTCGGACCAGGTCAGAACAACCAGGTCCATGAGCTCATCAAACCCCAGACCACCAAATGCAGCAGCCCCCTCGCTGAGCTGTAAAAGGAGGGGAACCCCAGACTGGGCACGGTGGCACCCTGGCCCCATCCACCTGGTCAGTCATCATCAGCCTGGTCCAGGAAAATTGCCACGCGAACGGACCTACAACGTCCTGTCCCGCTGGGCTTCAGAAGAGCACAACTCCTGCCCACCATGGCTGGGCATGGCCCACTCCAAGCTGACACCTGGGCTGAGGCCGCCATGGGTGTGGACTCTGCTCTGACAACTGCAGAACGGCTGCGTTAAAGCCAGGGTCCAGCACCCACAGTGACTCTGTCTCTTCACTCGTTGCTCGACTCACGCTCTTGACTCAGCATCTGGTAACTCAGCAGTCATCCTTACCTGCTGATCATGTTCCATAAGATAAACCATGAATATACATGTATCATATGCTCATGCAATAAATCTCAGTGTGTGTGTGAGACAGAGGGATTCAGAAAGGGCTAAAAACTGGAGGAATCCAAAGGAGACATGCTGAAAAAGCTGAAAGACTCCACGTGCCCCAAATGGAATCTCACTATCTTTGGATTGTAGCCCAGAGAACAAAACTCGTCCACAAGTCCATTCTGATAGAAAAAGATTCCATATTTAAGGAAAAAAGAAAGAGTGGAGGGGATGAAGGAAAGAAGGGAAAATCCCTGAGTTGTGAATGTATTGGGTCATAAAACATAGATATATCCACAGCAACCCCACAGGAATGATTACCACTCAAAAACTTGTGGGGAAGTTTGAGAGAGAAACAGTGTATATCTATAACCTGGAATTAACTTCTCTTAAATAGTCATAGATGCCTTTTCTTCTCTTAATTTCTTTGAAGACGTCTAACCACAAAACAAATGTTTTCTGCACTGTTGGACATTTCCATTGTGTAGACGTCAGATTTGCAACAGTAGCCTTAAAGAGAGGAGGAGATAGTGTTGTGTTGTAGCAATGTTTTTATCTTTGTGTTTTTAAAAACTATATTAATCCTAAGTAGATCTTGCCATGAGGAAGTCGTGATGCCTGAGGCATCTTTCTCTCTTTCCCCGTTGAGATGCATGTGGGTCATTTGCTATACGGGGTTATTATAACTAAAGGACAATGAACGTTCCTCAACAAATAATTTCTGTATTCATTTTTTTAGGGGGGCACTGGGGATTGAACTCAGGCACTCGACCACTGAGCCACCTCCCCAGCCCTATTTTGTATTTTATTTAGAGACAGGGTCTCACTGAGGTGCTTAGTGCCTCGCTTTTACTGAGGCTGACTGAACTCTCCATCCTCCTGCCTCAGCCTCCCGAGCCCTGGGATTACGGCGACTCCTGTTCATTTTCATTCTTTTATTAGAATTTAAGTGACACCTCTTTGCCTACTTCCAATAGTCGCTCCAGGGATTATGTGACTTCATCATTTCTTTCATGTGGAAGATAGAGCAAAATAAGGAGATGAAGGTGGTGGGAATCAGATATACAATGTGGGGAAGATCTGTGGTGCCGGAGCACCAGCGGGAGGAAGGATGGGAAACGGGAGGGTGCGGAACTCATGTAGCAGACTTACGATGCTGCATTTGTATGCATACCACAGGGAATTTCACCGTCATGTGTACATGCAGAGTACCCATCCAACACAAATAAATAAAGAGCCAACGGAAGAGCAGGGACGGAACGGGGACCGAAACCAAATTCTTGCATGCATGACTTTGTCAGAATGAATCCAGGAATCCAACTGCTATGTGTAACTGTATACATATCAGCGCCAAGTCGCCGAGGGCCTGGCCGAGGCGCCGGGGCGGACTCCAGGGGCCGCGCCAGCAGTTCCCAGACCCAGCCACACGGTGGCGGTACAAGACCGCAGGGCCCGCGCCGCGTCAGCCCAGACCCCAGCAGGACAGGCACGCCTGGGCCTCTTACCCTGGGCACCGGGCGGGTCGCACGTCCATGCACACCGCGTGTCACCCTGCGTGCCTTTTCCCTTACGGGACAGGAATGGGCGTGGTTTCCTGCTGCAGACACTCGCCGCTGGGCTGCGGTGCCCGTTCCTGGCGGTCCAGAATCGGGCTCTGGAAGAATCTGGCGACCGTCCTAGGATGGATGCGTGCGCACACCGACAGCGGGAGTCTTCGTGGTGGTCTCTGCTGGTACCCCCAGCTGTGTGGCACTCCGTCGTTCTGAGACCCCGAATCGAGGCTCTGCCCCTGCACAGCTAAGGGACTAACTCCGACTGACCCCGAGCCTAAGGGAACTAACTCACCATGTCCTTATCACCACCCCGGTGTCCACCTGATCTCTGGGTAGCTGGAAACACCTGATTCACAAGTCCCTGTGCCCTGGGCCCACACTTGCTTTCTGGCGATGTGAGTCGGGGAGGAAGCCTCAGGGTGCTCAGGCTCCCAGGCCACCGGGCTCCCCTGACAGAGTGTGGGACGGGGTGCCAGGATCGTGGCACGGAGAGGCCTGCCCCGCGCGGGCGTTGTCGCGGAGGGACCGCTGGCCTCACGGCAGCTCGGGCACTGCCCGACCAAGCAGCTGTCTGGCAGGAAGCCCGGTCCTTGCAATCCGGAGGTGCTGGTGACCCTCCTCCCTCCTGGGATGTGTCAGCACCGCTTGCACCGCCGTCTCTAGGTGAGGAGAAGCCTCAGAGGGCAACACAGCCAGGCCATCAGTTCAGCTGGATGCTTGCTGTGCCCCCGCGTGCAGTTGGAGACGCCTCTTCTAAGGCCGCACAGAATGGAAGTGAAGGGCGGGTGGCAGCGGGCACCTCCAGACCACTCGTTTCCCTGCCACTGCCAGCGTCCCGCACCGGTGCGCGTCCGTGGGGGTGGACAGATGCACACGCCTGAGTCCAGCTGTAGTCTCAGCCACGGCCGCCTGATTCCAAGTGGCGTGAGGAAGTGGCCAGAGGGCCTTGACTCTTTACCCACCCAGGCAGCCCAGGAAGGAGTCTGCCCCGCTGGTCCAGCTGTGCACCGGGAGCCAGGCAGGGTGGGGGATGGGGGAAGGGAGGAGGGAGGGGGAGGGGGCCTGGTGCTCAGGGCAGCTCCGCCTCCTCCTGCCCATCCACTGCTGAGGGAGGCCCAGGCTACTGTGGTCCCAGCTCTTTCCCCTCCTGTGAAGCACCTTGCTCACCAGTGAAGGACAGGGGAACTGCCCACCACGTGCAGTAGGACATCACCATCCTCACAGTCCTTCCCAACTCCCTGGCCACAGCAGAAGGCCATGCTGGGCGTGCAATGTGGCATCCACAATTCCTGTGTGCTGTGCAGGACAGGAAGGTCCAGTGGTGACAGGTGACAGGTGCACTCTCTTCTCACACTGCCTGTGGCGGTTCACCAGGAGCCCGCATCCACCCCTCAGGGCACCGTGTCCCCTGGCAGAGGCGGGATGAGCCCTCCGCCTCCACAGTGCCGGTTCTGCGAGGGTCTCTGCAGAGAAGCTGCAGCAGCAGTGACCTCATTAGCTTGCTTGGTTTTGAAGCCAGAACTGGGGACAGGCAGTTAGTGTAGAAATAGGGGATTGGGCCAAATCGAGGAAATGGAGCCATGAAGCCACCTGCCTCTGGAAGTTGGAGACTGCCCCTGGGAGAATGGAATGTCAAGGATCACCAGAGCCCATCGATTACCAAATTTACCTGCCCTTATCAAGGACTGCAGCAGGGAGCTGCTGCTTAGTGCCCCCTGCGCCCTTGCCTGGCTGAATCACTGTGGCCCTCCCCCTGCCCCATCCGCTTCTCACTTTTTACATCTCACCTGCAAAACCAGGCCTAGTTGTGTAGGCAGGAAGGAGAGATAAGGGGGAGAGAACTGGAGCACAAGAGACCTCAGCCTATCAGAGAGGTAGGGTGCGCTCACTTCTTGGGGCTCTAGAACATCAGCCATGGCCCCCTTCTCCCTCCCGGGAGAAGTCTGTATTATTACCTTTAAATAAAACCTGCTTACTATGCTTGACTTGGCGTGCTTCTCTAGTGTTCAGTCTTCAACATTAGAGGGAGCAGAACTCGTCACCGGTAAATGGTGGTATCAGTTTGACCAGCATTCCAAGGAGCATCTGCCCGGAGTGCACACAGGAGAGCAGCCTTAACTCCCCATGTGTGAGGGGAAGCCCGGAGGGTCTGTGTCCAGGCCCTCAGCCCAGGTCGGCAAGTCCTCGGCAGCTGGAAGGGTGTTTCAGAGGCAGGTGCTTTACTCTTTTTGAGGATGACACAAACAGTATTTAGAAACCTCAGTCTGAGAACTGGGGTGTTTATGGTCACTGATTTCCCCCTGTTGCGGAGCCCTGTTGGTAGACTATCCATCTACCCACTCTCCCTCCACAGTCCTTACCAACCTCCAGTTATCCTGAGTCTACATCCATGGACTTCCCTTAACCTCCAGGTTTGAGACAAAACACACATGCAGGGTTTGTCTTTCTGTGTCTGGCTTATTTCACTTAACCTAGTATCCTCCAGTTCCATTCTTTTTGCTACAAATGACAGGAATACGCAATTTTATGGCTGGATAACAATCTATTGTGTACTTACTTACACCATGTTTTCCCTTTTTCCATTCATGGCCTGGGCTGCGCTGGTGGCTGAGTTAGCGTGCAAGCCGTTGCAGATGAAGCTGGGTATGCAGGAATCCACGAATGGACACAGATCTGGACCTCTCTCTTCCCTTTCTTTCTTTTTTCTTTTTCTTTCTGTCTGCAATTCTGGACAGACACATTAAATACACAGATGTTTGCAAGGGCAATCCAGACAACAGGGCTCATTCCTGTGCTGTCTGTTTTCTTGGAATTGTTTTCCACTACAGTGAGAGACCAGACCTAATGATCTACTATCTATTTACCAACATATAGGAGAGTTTCAGAATCACTAGAACATTCCCTTGTAAGAAATGCTTTTAGCAATGAGCTGCAGCCTGAGAACTCGAGGTGCAGTGTCCAAAGTGACAGCTAAGGGCGTCCCTCCCCCACCCCCACGGGGCTGTCACCTTCGTTATTCAGCGTTTGCATTCCGTCTGAATCCCAACGTATGTGTTGAATTTTTAAGTTAAGGTTTTCTCTTTTACGTAACTTGAGGAAACACCTCAGGCTGAAAGACATACACAGGTGTACAAGCTCTGTACGTCACACGTGCACGTTTGTGGGTTGCGGTACCCCTTCGTGGTTCACTGACCCTCTGTTTTGGTAGTGTGCACACTGCTCACCTGGAGGGCTCTGTGGCTGCCTGCACACGCACCCAGCTCACGCTCACCCACACGCCCTGCTCTGCCCGCCCTCCCAGAGCCTCCGCGTGCCACCTCCCACCTTCCAGCCGACCTGTGCACTTCCCACCGTGGCAGAGAGCTGCGGGACCTGTGCGTCTTCCTCTGCTCCTGTGGAACACCGGAGAACGGCTCTGCAGAGCTTTTGCCATCCGCGTTCATTCCCAGCTCTATGTGCTCCGAATGGCCACTCCCATTTAGTACTTGGAACTCAGTCTTTCATCTACACCATTCCCATTGGTAACTGACATCTCATTGTGAATTTTGCTTCCTACTTTAAAAGATTCCTGTATTGGCATTAGCTTTCTCTCTGCCCCTGAAGGGTGTAACCACATTTTGAATTGTACACGTAGTTTTAATATATATATATATGTATGTACTTTGGTACTAGGGGTCAAACTCAGGGGCACTTGACCACTGAGCCACGTCCTTGGCCCATTTTTGTATTTTATTTAGAGACAAGGTCTCACCGAGCTGCTTAGAGTCTCACTAAGTGGCTGAGACTGGCTTTGAGCACACGATCCTCCTGCCTCAGCCTCCTGAGCTGCTGGGATCAGGGGCATGTGCCACCACATCCGGCTGTGGGGCCGCTTCGATGTCACCCCCATTCTGTTATTTTTCCCTTAGTGCAACTCCTACACCCCCCGCTGGGCTTGGCAGGTGACAGACGTGCCTGGGTCTCTATTTTTTCCCCTGGGACATGGGCGCTGCTGGGTGCAGACCCTGCGTCTCTTCCCTTCTCTGTGTTCTCTCTCCCTCTCCTGGGACTCCATCAGCCCACAGGCCCCTAACGTGTTCTCTTCGTTCCTCACCCTTTTTCTTCCTGTTGGAGAATCTCTGTGACTATCTCAGGGTTTTCCTTCTAATTCTCTGATGAGCTCAAACTCAGACTTCCTCCTTTTATTACCTGGTCATCCTTTCACACTCCTCACTTCTCTGGGGACGGCCCACATCTATCGACCCATCCTGGGACTGTTTCCTTGGCACCCACGGGGTGTCTGCAGCAGCTCCTTTCCCTCCTCCCCCAGGCAGAAGCATGCCGCACACCTTGGAGGAAGCTTCCACTTCCTGCTTCTGTCTTCCGTGTTCTTATTCCTCCTGGGGTCCTTGAAAACCTTCTAAGACGGGGTGATTCACCACCTACAAAAGCTAAGTTCTGAAGTTCTAGACACCAGGAAGTCAAAGGTCAAGAGGCCAGTAGGCTGCTGGTGACTCCTCAGCTCTAAGGGAGATCAAGAGGCCAGTAGGCTGCTGGTGACTCCTCTGCTCTAAGTCAAGAGGCCAGTAGGCTGCTGGTGACTCCTCTGCTCTGAGGTCAAGAGGCCAGTAGGCTGCTGGTGACTCCTCTGCTCTGAGGTCAAGAGGCTAGTAGGCTGCTGGTGACTCCCCTGTTCTGAGGTCAAGAGGCCAGTAGGCTGCTGGTGACTCCTCTGCTGTAAGGGCCTGCTGGGTGCGTCTTCCTTCAACAGAGGTGGGAGGGCAAGCACATCCTGGGTGACCACCCTTCAGCAGGGCCCCGTCCCAGCCAGCGCTGAGTGTGTGCGCAGCCCTGTCACCCGAATGCCCCAGCGCTCCACACTGATGCACTCGGGCCTGAGACTCCAGACACTTCAGGGGGGACAGGGACTCAACCGCAGCCTGTGTGGGTGTCTCCGAGCTCCCGCACGTGTCTGCAGAATCCTGAGGCTGCCTGGATACACTGACGGGCGGTCGTGCTCTGGGGTCGTGTGTTCCTGCTGAAGAGCTTAGCGGGAGGGCCACCCCAGCCTGGAGGGGCTCAGAGTCCTACTTACCCTAAAATGACTGCGGTACTTTGCTTTTAACTTGAAACACCATCAGTGTGTATTGAAATGTGAAAGCAGCGTGTCTTCCTCCCAGTCTTGGAAGATGAGCCGGGGGGCTTGTGCCTCTGGGGAGCCCAAGGCCAGGGAGGTGCCCCGCGGAGCTGCAGGAAGGGATCACCAGGGCCCCTCCTGCGGCCCAGCTCACCAGTGACCGGGAGACCCTTGCACAACCTGCTGTGGGGCCTGGGAGGATCCGAGGTTTCCTTCCTCACCTGGAGCGTAGATATAAGCCGTCCGAGGCCAGCCTCGCAGGGTGGTTCTGAGTAAGGAGCGGGTCCTCGGCACGCAAGAGGGTGCTGCCAGGATGCCGGCGCCGCCGCCATCTCTACCCACAAGCGCGACGACAAGACCAAAGCCTGG
Source organism: Sciurus carolinensis (assembly GCF_902686445.1). Classification (NCBI taxonomy): domain Eukaryota; kingdom Metazoa; phylum Chordata; class Mammalia; order Rodentia; family Sciuridae; genus Sciurus; species Sciurus carolinensis. Next base: position 2,480,603 of record NW_025920112.1, read on the forward strand.
CCCCGTTTCTGTGCTGCCCGACTGTCGGGTCCTTTGGTCACCATGCCCAGGTAGGGGATCTGGGTGACTGGCCGAGCATTCTTACTTCTCCGCGGGTCTTTGTTCTAGAATCGGTGCGTTTCCCCAAGTCCATGCGCGTCCTGAGGTTTATCAGGCGCCCCCAGACCCGCCTCGCACGTTGGTCAGGAACAGTCCCCACCGCCTGGGCCAGAGCCGGGCGGATCGCCCTCGTTCGCAGAGGTCTCGGCGATTCTGGAAGCGCTGGACTCCGCAGACCGCGCGGACCCGGCGCTGCTGTCCTGGGGCAGCGCCCGCCCCCGGCCTGTGGTCCCTGGGCACCCAGAGGCCGCCGGCCAAGGGAGAGGCCTACACAGCCTCGGCCAGCAGGGCGCGGGCTGCTCCGGGCTGGGGCGGGGTCTTCGGAGCTCCGCCTGACCCTGCCTGACCCCGCCCTGACCCTGCCCTGACCCTGCCCTTGTACCCCGACCCCACCTGACCCCGCCCTTGTACCCCGACCCCGCCTGACCCTGCCCTCGTGCCTTGACCCCTCCTGACCCCGCCCTGACCCTGCCCTTGTACCCTGACCCCGCCTGACCCCGCCCTCGTGCCCTGACCCCGCCCTCGTGCCTTGACCCCTCCTGACCCCGCCCCGGCCCCGCCCTCGCACCCTGGAGCCTCGCCCCGTCCGCCGCCCGCCCGCAGCCTCCGAGGCTCTGCGGCTGGGCGGAGGCAGTGCGGCCTCCTCTCGGGAGGCACTCGGGCTCCGGAAGGCCGAGCCGCGTGGTCGGCGAGCTGCGTCCGCCCGCGCACCGGGCATGGGGGGGACCGGGAAGGACGCGCTCGGGCTCCCGGGGCCCCGGGCCGCTTCCCGTCCTCGCCGGCCGCTGAGAGGTCGAGGCCTCTGGGCTGCGACCCCCGGGAGGCGCCTCCGCCCGAGCCAGCAGAGGACCCGGGAGGTCCGGGTCCGGCGAGAGCCCGGGAGGCGAGAGCGGGGCCAGCGTAGGAGGCTGCGGCCTGGGCGGCGCTACCCCGGGGAGGTCGGGAGGGTGGCGGGTGCTGCGCCCTCCGCTCGGTCCTGCCCCGGTCGGGAGGCCGCCCAGTCGGATGCCCGGGACTCATTCGGCCGCGACAGGAAGGGGCGCTCGGCCTGGCGGGGTGCGGAGCAGCCGGGCCGCGGGTGGCTCAGGCCTCCGACGTCGGCCTCGTGCGTTTTGCTGCAGTTCAGCGAAGGCCCCGGGGCGGCTCGTGTGTAGGGACGTCAGTCTGGAGCGAAGGCGCGACTCCACGCCCGTCCTTCCCCGTGCGCGAGGCGGGCTGAGCCGGGACTTAGAAACACCCTCTTTTCCCACTTGACATCCGTAGTCTGTTCTTGGAAAACCGTGAATTCTAAAGCCAACCAGGAGATTCTTTTTTTTTTTTTTTTAAACATTTGTTTAGTTTGGACGAATCTTTATTTTACGTATTTATAAGCAGTGCTGAGAATCAAACCCAGTGCCTCACACGTGCTAGGCAATCGCTCTACCACTGAGCCACAACTCAGCCCAGGAAATTATTTCCTATTATTCAAAATTTGGGAGACCACTGGGCATGCGTGTAATCTCAGTGACTGGGAGGCTGAAGTAGGAGGATGGTGAGCTCAAAGCCAGCCTCAGCAACTTAGTGAGGCCCTAAGCAACTGAGTGAGGCCCTGTCTCTAAACAAAATACAAAAAAGGGCTGGGGATGTGGCTCATCAGTTAAGCCCCTGTGTTCATTCCCAATTCACCCCCAAAACAAAAAATTGGGGGGAAATTAAGGTGTTGGTTCCAGGGGGTGGGAGTCTGCAAGGGCTTGGTCCTGGAGCAGGGCGCACCTCCTGACCCAGGGAGGGTGGGATAACCACGTAGCATACAAAGCCCCAGACCGGGAGGGAAGAGAGGACCGGGAGGGAAGAGAGGCCCGGGAGCTGAGCAGGCTCAGGTCTGGAGGCAGGCGTCAGGGCCCAGCGCGGGTGAGCTGAGCGGGAGAGGTTCACAGGACCAGGCCCGTGCACACCTGCAGATCTTGCCAACGGCTCACTCTCCACCCTCCTGGTTCATCCCAATCAGTGAGGACTGTCAGGGCAGGGAATGATGCCACCAAAGGTCACCTTGGCTGCCAGTGGAAGAGTGTGTTTAAGGAGGCGAGGTTGGAGGTGCTAAGGAGGCCGTCGTGGGTGTCTTCGCACGTTCGCGGTATTTGGACCAGGGTGGTGGTTAGGGTTAGGGAGCCGTGGACGTATGCCAGAGATACCTGGAAAGTAAAATCAACAAGCATGAAGCGGGAGAGGTCCTTGGCCTCCCAGCGAGGCTGGTCTTCCCGACTGCAGAGATGCTGAGGAAGCACACAGGATGCTCAGCCTTCTCACCGCCACCCAGGTGCAGCCATCTGCTCATCCCTTTCCAGGACCTGCAGTTCCAGCTCTGATCAGGGTACAAATGACATGGGTAACATTTGAAAACACAGGTAGAGGATGCAGCTAAAATCACCTGCAGGGAATTTACCACCTTAGCTACACATAGGAGAGATGGAAAGGGTGAAAGGCAACCAAGTTAGACAACAGCAAACTGAATTCAGAGAAAATAAGAGGAAGGAGAAGGAGTTAGTGAAATAAAGGCAAACATACAAAAGACAGTATTAAAGCCCCAACTCAATTCTTTGAAAACACAAAATAGACAATTTCTTAGCATGACTGACCAAAATAAAAGGAGAGAAGATGCAAATAACCAATAAGGTGCAAGTAACCAATAGGAGAGAAGGTACAAATAGCCAATAGGAGAAGAGGTACCAAAAAAAAAAAAAAAACTGTGAGAAAGGTACAAATAGCCAATAGGAAAGAAGGTCTAAATAACCAATAGGAGAAAAAGTACAACTAGCTAATAGGAGAGAAGGTCCAACTAGCCAATAGGAGAAAAAGTACAAATAGCCAAAAGGAGAGAAGGTCCAAATAGCCAATAGGAGAGGAGTTACAAATAGCCAATAAGAGAGAAGGTACAGATAACCAATAGGAGAGAAAGTACAGATAGCCAATAGGAGAGAAGGTGCAGATAACCAATAGGAGAGAAGGTACAGATAGCCAATAGGAGAGAAAGTACAAATAGCCAATAGGAGAGAAGGTACAAATAGCCAATAGGAGAGAAGGTACAGATAACCAATAGGAGAGAAAGTACAGATAGCCAATAGGAAAGAAGGTATAAATAGCCAATAGGAGAGAAGGTACAAATAGCCAATAGGAGAGAAGGTACAGATAACCAATAGGAGAGAAAGTACAGATAGCCAATAGGAGAGAAGGTACAGATAGCCAATAGGAGAGAAAGTACAGATAGCCAATAGGAGAGAAAGTACAGATAGCCAATAGGAGAGAAGGTACAAATAACCAATAGGAGAAAAAGTACAAATAGCCAATAGGAAAGAAGGTACAAAAAAAAAAATCACTGTGAGAAAGGTACAAATAGCCAATAGGAGAGAAGGTCCAAATAACAAATAGCAGAGAAGATACAAATAACCATCTGTGAGGAGTGAAGGGGGACATTACCACAGAGGGCCTCCTGTGAATCCAAGTTCCGTCCTCACTCCAGGATCTTTCCCAGATTGAGAACCGCTTAGGGTCTTCTTCTGCTGACTCCTCTACTTATAGTAAGGAATTTAGCTATCTTACTCTGTTGCTGGGTAAAGGGAAATGGGATGGAGCGGAACAGAGCAGAGCTGAGCGGAACGGAACAGAATCTCCTGGTTCTTCTGAGGGAGGGTGCGGATCTCAACCCTGAAGGGGGAAGCCCGAAAACCCTCCCGGGTTTTGGCACCAAATGTAAGCTCAGGGGCACAGTTAGCAGCCCAATACAATTGAACACAAAGCAGCCGAAGCAAGCTTTATTCGAATCTGGCTCTCAGGCAAAATTCCCAGCCCCCCCCTCCCCCGCCAGGGTACAGGTCAGGGTAGGGAGCCGGAGAAAATTGCACATGGCCCCGGCTGCCCAGGGTCTTTATAGGCCAGAATGGGCAGGGGTCCTGCTGAGTGATAGGTGGAGGTAAGGGTCAGTGGAGTTTTCCTGCCCATTTGATTGGTGCCTGTGTGGCACGCTGCCCTCTGCCTCAGTTGCTTTGCTGTCCCTCATATAGTTGCCCAAATTCCTACTTAACTACCATCACAAGTTCGGCTTATTCAGGGATGCAAGGTTATTATAGATTTTAGAGTCAACTAAGGTACCGTACCAATTAACATAATAAGAAAGAAAATCCATCAACTCACCTCTACAAATGTGTTCACAATAAAATCCATAAAATTTCTGGGTGCAGTGGCACACACCTATAATCCCGGTGGCTCAGGAGGCCGAGGCAGGAAGATGGAGAGTACAAAGCCAGCCTCAGCAACTGCAAGGTGCTAAGCAACTCTGTCACTGCCCGTGGCAACAATTGCGCGGGTATTTATCGGTGGTGGACTGGAAATAAACTACTTCTATTTCTGCCTTGCTTGCTTGCTTATTCCCTAGCTTATTGAGGAAAGAGAGGCTTGTTTGATTTTAGAGGAAGAGAAGCTTTGAGAGAAAGATAGGCTTTGCTTACAGAGAAAGTTTTTAGAGAAAGAGAGGCTTCTACACTTATCAGAGATCTATTTCTTCTTAGAGTTCTGCTGCTTCTTCTTAGATGTAGGTCCTTCATCCTGTGAACTAGGTGCTATCTAGCTGAGGTGGTGCTTAGTGGTGCGCCCCGCGTACTGCGATCTGAGCTGCTTCTTCTCTCTGCTAGCTGCTTCTTTTAGCTGCTTCTTCTCTCTGCTAGCTGCTTCTTTTAGCTGCTTCTTCTCTCTGCTTCTTCTTACTGCTAGCTGCTTCTCTTTCCTTCCGCCTACTGCCCACTTATATTCCCTCCAGGAGGTGGAGGGCGGGGCTACGCCAGTTGAGATCAGGTGAGGAGCCAGCTGCCCTATCACATCAAAGGAGGAGGCCTGAGCAGGAGCACTCGGGAACACCTGTGCATGCGTTGTGTGCGTGGACTTAATTGAATACGGCCAATGGTAAATCACCTGGGTGTGCTTATGTGAATTAACCTCCTCACTGCCGATGTGATCAAAGCAACCTCCGACTGGCCGCCAGGCGCCATCCCCACGCAGCCCACATGGCACAGCCCCCAACACAACTCAAAATACGGCTGGGCATGTGGCTCAGTGGTTGAATGTCCCCGAGTTCAATCCCCAGTACAGAAAAGAATTCATAAAACTAACCTCCATTCATGATCTTTAAAGCTCTTAGCCACCTAGAAAAAGACAGTATTTCTTAAATCATATGAATTATTTACAGAAAACTTACAACAAACTTCCCTCTGAGCTAGAGAATAAACCTCTGCCTTCTGTCGGCCTTTCACAGAGTCCTGACAAGAACAATAGGGGAAAAAGAAAAATAAAATGAAAACCAAAAAGAAAGGAAGAAATAAAAATATCACACACATGATTGTGTATGAAGAAAATACAAAGAATATTCAAATAAACTGTTAAAATGAGTGATTCTAGGAGTATTGTTGGAATAAGGTCACTATATTTTAAGTGTATTTTTATGTAAAATACAATTTAAGGGATGGAGATGGGGCTGAGCAGATGGCCAAAGGGCTGGCTGGGAGGGTGAAGTCATGGAGGCAGCCTGGAGGTAGCCGGTGGGTCAGGAGGTTGGTTACGCACAGGGCAGTACGAGAAGCCAGTGCATCCAGGGTAGTCGGAGGCAGGTCTCTCCCTGCTGGTGAAGGGAGTTATACCTATGGAAAAGCAGGAAGGCCAGGATGAATCTGTGGTCCAGTTGAAATTGGAGGTATCGGTGGGAATTTGTGTATTTAATGGAGATAGTTAGATACAGAACAGATACGAATGTGGGTACACACATTTAAAGAGGAATTAAAACAAATTCTACACAATTTCTTCCAGACCATAAGAGAGGTATCACATCCCAACTCATTTTATCAGACCAACATCACCAGGATACCGAAACCAGATAAAAACAATATAAAAAGAGAAAACTACAGATCAGTACCCCTCCAGAACACAGACTCAAAATTCTCAGCAAAATACGAGCAAACTGAGTCCAGCAATATATAAAAAGATTCATGCATCATGGCCAAGCGGGGTTTATCTAAGAATGCACGGCTAGTTCAGCATCTGGAAACCAGCCAGTGTAATCCACCCAATGAACAGGTTAAAGAAGAACACCAACTTCAGAAAGAAAAAAACAATACCAACTTCGAGTTCGGTCCCGCTCGGTCCCAGTGAGTAGAGCAGCCTGACCCTCACCTGGGTCCGCGGGCTGGCCCTGTGACGGGCTAGCAGCTGTGCACGAGGCGTCTTTACGTGTTGTAGCACAACAGTGCGTTGCTCTGGGTGTTCCTTTATGTAACCTCATTGTGTGTTTTAAAGAAGCCAGGAGGCACAGTGGGTGAGCGTGAGCTTGCAGAGTGTTTGCATGAATCTTCTTGCTGCAACTGCTCTATGGCAGCTGGGAGGATAGAGCAAAGGCAGTGTGCAGTTAGACCACCTCCTGATTGCTGACCTGCTTTGTTTTGTTTGGTGTGAATTCGGGTCACTGTCTGAGGCCACCTACTCTCAGCCCAAAGAGCTTTGTTTGAAAGAAAGGTCAACAGGATCAATCTTGTCAGTTTTTATTCACCTGGAAATATCTTCATTTGCCCTTCATGTTCGGAATATGGATGTGTTTTTGGCGCATCAAGGATTTTCACTGTCAACACTTTGTTCCTGCCTCGCCAGCGGGAGATGGGAAGTCAGATGCTGAACTTTCTGTTTCACCTCTGCGTGATGAATCGCCTTCCCTCGGGTTCCCAGGTTTTCTTACCTTTGGTTTCCAGTACTTTGTAGTGTGTCTGGGTGTAGATCTGTTTGCACTTATCCTGCTTGGAGTTCATTCCATTTTCTGGATATGCAGGTTAATATTTCTCAACAAGTTTGGGATATTTTCAGTCTTAAATGTCTATGTGCATGTTTAGGTAGCTTCTCACAATTGTTCCCGTTCCTCTGTGAGGCAGGGCTGCGGGGACATTCTGGTGAAGTTCGGAGGAACCCGAGTCTGATACTTTGGATCCCAGCAGCCGAGGTGCTGTTCTCAGGCCACGTGACCAGGCCACTCCTGCCTCCCAGCCTGGAGGCTCATTAGTGTGGCGAGTACCCGGGCCTCTGGGGTCCTGGGGAGAGAGTTGCTCTGCCCAGGAGCCTCCCCGCCACCCCACCCCCACCCGCCTTCACAGAAAACTATGTAAACTCCGCGCCCTCTCGCCTGAGCGCTCCCTGTCACCCAGGGTCCCCAATACACCCTTTAATGAGGCTTTCTTCCTGCTTTTCAGTTTTGGTTTGCTTTTTGTTTGTTTTCACCACTCTCTTCACTTCACGGTGGAGACAGGAAGCAGCGTATCAGCATTTCTGGGAGGCTAGAGAGCTGCTGTGCTTTGTCCTCACCCTGACGACGAACCAGATCCTGAAGGAGCCCCACAACTGTGAGTCGCTGTCAGCATGAAATGGAGGCGGGATCACGTCCACTGAACTCCCTCTGCGCTTTTGGAAAAGTCTGTTCCTTCTCTGACCCCTGTGCAGCGGCTCGAGGTTTGTGGCTTGCTGGTAAGTTTCTTTTCCCGAGTCCCCGTCACCTTTGCCATCTCTTGTGATGCGCTCTGCTCGGAAGGGCGTCTGGGGAGGCTCCAGCTCGGCGGCGCGGGCAGAATCGGGCACTTGCTGGCTTCTGATGTGATGCACGCCCCTTTGCCTGGTCTGGAAGGGGAGTGTGCAGCGTGACGTCCTGGGGGCGAGCGCTCTGCCCGGTGGATGAGGAAGAAACGGGCAGTGCGATGGGGTGGGAAGGCGCAGATGGCGGGACGGGACCCAGGCTTCCTCATGCTCGGCCTGGCCCGGTGTTCTGTGTTCTCGCCCCCGCCTGGGAGGTAAGACGCGCTGACCACGGAGCGCAGGCGATGCTGCAAAGACGACCCGCCCGCCCGGAGGTAGAGACGCGCTGACCACGGAGTGCAGGCGATGCTGCAAAGACGGCCCGCCCGCCCGGAGGTAGAGACGCGCTGACCACGGAGCGCTGTGAAGACGGCCGGCACGGGCGGCTCTTGAAGACCCTCCAGCTTCAAGCCCAGGCTCTTTGCCTCCCAGGGCTGCACGTGGTTTCCAAGTCTCTGTGCCTGGTTCTCGAGGACGTGCGGACAGCCGCATTGGGCGGCACCCCTCAGCCGTGGCCGGTGCTGCTCCCCGCGCCCGCCGCACCAGGGCGGAGTGAACTCCCAGCAGAAGCAGCGGGGTTGCCCAGCGTGGGGCTCATCCTGGTTTGTGTTTATGGGTCCTGGCAGGCGGGCCGTGAGTCAACACAGGGGGTGTTCTAAGTCACCCCACGTCGTCAGAGTATATTAGCAACCAACCAGTTGTCTAAGAACTTTATGACTCTTATTTTAGTTTCAGTTTCTCTAATGTCTTTGATTTTTTAGATATTAAGCAGGATTTAGGAATACAGATAAGATTTTTAGTAACATGTATTTATATTTTGTCTCAAAATTGCACCACTTTGTTGATTTGACTTGAGAAACTGTTATGTGAAAATAACTGTTTTTAAGTGCATTTAATGAGTCAGCAACGTGATGTGTCTATCAAAACAGGAAAGTAACGTTCTCAGTGTGTTCAGTACTGGAAAAACCGCACCTATAGTAAACTGTTGTGATTGAGATCTTCCAAAAGCCATTCTAAGTGAGTCCAGGGACTTGAGTACGTTGGCAAAGAAGTCACTGATGAACACTTGAAGGTCCAGACATTCAAAGGGGAGCAGCCTGCTTCCAAGTGGGTCACAAGGGAAGGAAGTTGCATGGGGGGCTTCTGATCCCAGCAGGCTCACAGCTTCCTAGACACAGGTCTGTGGCGTCGAAGGAGCACGGAGCACACTTGCTGTTGTGGCAGAAACTTCACAGTGTGATGTAGAAGCAGGCGGAGGTTGCGACTCACAGCCAGCCAGCCTCCTGTCACTCCACGTGAAGGGTGGGTTTAGAGAGCCTCCCAGGCCAGGTGCAGGCGACACCTGACTTCAAATTGCAGCCATGTGGGAGGAAGAGATTTGCAGTGCAGGCACTCACGTAGCAGGAGCCGGGTCTGAGGCGTCAGGGTGGAACCCATGCTCTCCTTTCTCTTGGTGTGCGGCACTGTGTGAGGAGAGGTAATCGAAGTCAGCCTGAGAGTTTTATCTGATAAAGTCAATGTTGTTCAATAATTTGTGTGTGTGTGTGTGTGTGTGTGTGTGTGGTGCTGGGAATTGAATCCAGGGCCTTGTGAGTGCTACTGAGCTATATCCCCAGTCCCCTAATAATGTTTTTTTTTAATGTTCTTCTTGTTTGCAGGCTGAGCATATCTGTGCCCCTGAAAGACATTTAGATTTTCTGCCGGCTTATTAACAATACACACGTTTTCCTGGGAATTTCTATGAAATACCATTGCCTTCAAGTAAAATAGTCTGGGGAGAAAGTTACAGGATCTAACCGTGGAAGCTTCTTCACTCTCTGGATTGTCTGGGTTACAGACCGGAGAACAGCAGGTATTTGCAATTTGAATCCATGCGTTTTAGTAGAAAATTTTGATTGCTTCAGTGAGAGATGGGGACTCTCACGTGTTGCTAATAGTTTTGAAATGGTTTGCATGTGACATTCTACTTTCCATTGTAGGAAATATTTTCACCTGCAGCTATAAATTTCTTAATTTAATCCTAAAGCAGTGTGACTATCTTTTTATTCCAACCTAACAGGAGCAGGTACTAGGCTCAGAGTGCTTGAGGGGAGTCCAGTGCCACAGAATCCATCCGTGTCAATGCAGCAGGAGAACTGCTCCGTCTGACGCTGACTTTTGTCTCACTGCAGGTCTACGACCTGACTGCAGGAGCGGATCCCCGGGTAAGGGGTCGCTCCAGATGCTTCCCGATGTATTCTTATCTACTAAACCATATCAAACTGGTGCAACTTACGCCCAGCTAGTCAACCACTGTAGATGATATGCTCCCCAGAATGAGAACAGATAACACATCTAACCAGGTATTTGGTTTAGAGTCCCAGTTCACACGGAGGAGGGCAGCTCTCTGCCAAGCTCGACCTTTGTGAGCAAGTCGCAGAAGGCTGGCAAGCTGCAGAGGGACCGGCCTTTAGAATTAGCCCTGGCATTTTACCGCTAGGCACATATGGCAAGCCAACAAGAAAGAGGTGGGACAGCTGACAAAGTTTTTAAAAATGTTTAGGAGGGAGTAGGAACAGAGCAGAGGACAGCATTTGACTATCACACAGCACTTGGTTCCCCTGGTTCCCTGTGTTACTGGGTTTTTGGGGTGTGATAGGAGTTAAAAGGGATCGTGGAAGGTGTGGAAGCCCAGGAACCGAGGACATCCCGTAACAGGAGAGCATTTCCCTTCACATGTACATTTTAATGGGCTCCATTAATGACAGCTAGAAAATGCAAAAAGAAGAGGAAGCTGATGGTAAGTAAATGTGAAACTGTACCCAGTATCAAGGGAATTTATGAAACCTGGCACTGAGATTATAAAACTGGAAAAATAACAAATGTGGTAAACACTGTTTGCACTCTTAAGAAACAGCAGTTCTGATTAAAATAATTTATGGTATCTCTCAATTATGCATAATTTTCACTGATCAAATGAATAATTATGTTATCTGGAGCCCAGCCAGGGACTCTGCCTGGATCCTAGTTACCCACCTGCAAAAGAAATAAGCAAATGTTACAAAGGGAAAAAATGAATTTCATGCATGTTGATAAAGCTGGGGAGGAGCAGCTACATTCTTTCTCCCTGGTCCCATAGAAGCATAATCTGATAGAAACAAAAGCCAGGAGTTGCAGGTGCAGAGATTTAGCTAGGCTGTGGGGGCCAGGGATCATGTCTGTATCAGTGTCTTTGGTGTCCCCTGGGGCCAGAGGATAGTTTTTCATTTTTTGGATCTCAGCATGAAGAACTTAGCAGATGCAAAACAGGAAAATATCTGTCAGGAGTTGCTTTTACTTTGGGTTGGGCACAGTGATGCAGAGGCAGAGTGATGCACTTCTATAATCCCAAAGACTCCGGAGGCTGAGGCAGGAGGATGGCAAGTCCAAGACCAGCCTCAGCAACTTAGTGGGGACCCTGTCTCAAAATAAAAACAAAAAGGCTGGGGATGTAGTTCAGTGATAAAGCACCCCTGGGTTCTATCTTCAGTACCCATCCCCCAAAATTTAAAGGGACCTGTTCCAATCACATGTAGCTAAAAATCTAACAGATCACTCGGGTGCTTACTTGATTGCTGCAGTCATTATCTAGCTGTTGTTCTGGGCGATGGGTAAGAACAGAGGGAACTGAGACCACCCAGGGCACACTTCCCCCACTAACTGATGTTTTGCCCACTGACACTGGTCACTGGTGGAAGAGGGGCTTTATAGCTCCTCCGTTCCTGGGTCGACCACAGATCAAGGAGTCAACAGGTGCCGAGCTCCTCCGGCTCAGCTTGGCACGGGGTACCTTCACAATGGTGCCTACACTGTTCAGTGTGTTCTTGCTTCTATGCTAGATCAGCACTCTGACGTGGAGAAGCTCTGAACTACCGGGAAAGCCATCCTAGGAAGTCTCCTTCACCCTCCGCCGTCCCATGCTGGTCCCCTGACCCTCTGTTGTGGTCTCTCCCCGGCCGGCCACCGTGCCTCTGGAAGGCGCTGCAGTTCTCCGGTCACGGCAGCTGGATGGCAGCGGGCAACGCGTCCTGCACGGACTTCACCCTCAGGGGGCTGTTCGGCGCGGGGCCGGCGGCTGGCCTGGTCTTCGCAGTCATCTCCGTCATCTTCCTCACGGCGCTGACGGCCAACGCGGCCATGATCCTCCTGATCCGCGCCGACGCGCGCCTGCACACGCCCATGTACTTCCTGCTCAGCCACCTGTCGCTCATCGAAATGCTGTACATCTCCACCATCGTGCCCAAGATGCTGGCCGACCGCCTGCGGGGCCGCAGCTCCATCTCCTTCCGGGCTGCGCGGCGCAGCACTTCCTCTACCTGACGCTGGTGGGCGCCGAGTTCTTCCCGCTGGGGCTCATGGCCTACGACTGCTACGTGGCCATCTGCCGCCCGCTGCGCTATGCGCTGCTCATGAGCCTCCGCGTCTGCTGGCTGATCGTGGCGGGCTCCTGGCTGGGGGGCTCGCTGGACGGCTTCCTGCTCACGCCCATCACCATGAGCTTCCCCTTCTGCGGCTCCCGGGACATCGACCACTTCTTCTGCGAGGCGCCCGCCGTGCTGCGGCTGGCCTGCGCGGACACGGCGCTCTACGAGACGGTCATGTACGCCTGCTGCGTGCTCATGCTGCTGACGCCGTCCTCCGTGGTGGTGGCCTCCTACGCGCGCATCCTGGCCGCCGTGCACCGCATGAGCTCGGCCGAAGGCCGGCGGAAGGCCTTTGCCACCTGCTCCTCCCACATGCTGGTGGTGGCCCTGTTCTACGGGGCCGCCATGTACACCTACATGGTGCCGCACGCCTACCACACGCCGGCGCAGGACAAGGTCTTCTCCGCTTTCTACACCATCCTCACGCCCATGCTGAACCCGCTCATCTACAGCCTGCGCAACAGGGACGTGGCGGGCGCGCTGCGGAGGGCGCTGCGGAGGGCGCTGCGGGGAGCGCTGCGGAGAGCGCTGCGGAGAGCGCTGCGGAGAGCGCTGCGGAGAGCGCTGCGGAGAGCGCTGCGGAGAGGCTCCGGGAGGCCTTCTGACCGCGTCCCTGGACCTGCGGATGGCCGTGGGAACCATTGCAGTGGCCGCGCTGCCCCGCAGGAGCGCACTGTGGGGAGGTCAGCTGGCAGGAGAGGACGCCACCTCGGAAGTGTGTCCCCTGAACCTCCCTCAGCGGGCTCTTCCGTCTGTTCTTCCGTTCTTTCCTGCTCTGTGCACACGAGTGCAGAATAAATACCCAGTGATTTCCAGAAACAAAAGTTAGAAACTTTTCCCCAGCAGTTTTACCTTTCGGAGGTATAATAAGTCAATCTTTTTTATTTTTATTTTTGAATGATGTGGGCAATATGTAGGCGCCCACTGCTTGTCATCCCAGCAACGTCGGAGGCTGAGGCAGGAGGATGGAGAGTTCCAGGCCAACCTCAGCAACTTAGGGACGCCCTAAATAGCTTAGTGAGATCCTGTCTCAAAATACAAAATAAAAAGGGCTGGGGATGTGGTTAAGTGCCCCTGGTTTTAATCCCTGGTACAAAAAATAAAGCACAGGAGAGCAGATGGTACTCTGGGCTCGGTGACAGTCCTGTGTAAGTCCAGTTCAGGATAGGCTCTAGTTGAAGGATAGAGGAACTCCTCTTGAGAACCTCGGGCTCACTGGTCAGGTGGTAAGGAGAACGCACGGCAGTTCCTCCAAAGGCCTTTGCCCTCACCACAGTCACTAGGTGCTTGTTATTTCCAGTAAAAACTCGGCATTGAACTTTTGTTTGCAACACGTGGTGAAACCGTTTTCCTAAGTTACAGCTGATGTATTAAAGCCACGGGCACTGCCCAGAGGGTACCTGAGCACACTGGGGAGGGGTCTCAAAACACTGGAGCAGCTCACGAGCCTGGCAGCAAGAGGCGGGTCCCGTTTCCAGTGCCTTATAACCGGCCAGGGTGATTGAAGTCAGCTACAGTTCCTCTCTGTCCCCCACTGATCCTGGAACTGAGGACAGAAGGCCTGTGGCGGGTGCTGGGAAGTGGCTCAGTGGTGGGTGCCCGCCTAGCACACCCGGGTTCCATCTCAAACATGTGGCAGGCCAGGCGAGGCCTCTGTGACCACAGGGAGCGTTCACTCAGGGACTACTTTCCAGAGTCCAGGTGGGAATGTCATTATAGGAACCTAACCAGGGCACAGCTAGCATCACGCTGGTCAGTCTCTCTGGGAGGTAAGATTCACCTGCCTGGTCAGTTCATCATCCTCTGACCACGCATGAGAAGGGAAGCACTTACTGATGTCCCCGGTGACCAATGACAGGAGTTCCCTTTCCCTAGATGTTGAAATATGAACACCAGAGGAGAGCGAGCATAGAAAGCAAGTTTTATTTAAAGAACAGACAGGATTCTCCTGGGAGGAGCAGGGGGCATAGCTGGTATCCAAAGAAGCGTGGCATCCTGCCCCTTTTATACATCTTAGATTTTCTTTCTTCTCCTGCCCTCTGTCCCCCTTCTCTCTCCCCATCCTGCATCCATGACCAGTGGCCGGGGTGAGTCAAATGGTGAGGGCCAGATGGGCATGATCCCCGCAGTAAGGCAGCAGCTGAGGCATCCAGTCTCTCGCTGCAGGGGGGAATGATTCCTGGGCAGAGGGAAGGGTAGCCTTTGATTTTCTTTCAAATCAAGAAAGAAAGAAGCCCCCACCTTCCCGGTTGAACCCGTTTATTTATTATCTATATTGACTGGCTTTCTGTCGCTCAGCTTCATTACCATGAGTTCTAACTTGCAGGCAGGCACAGTGCATCTTGTGTGTGCATGTGCATGTGTGTGTGTGTGTGCGTGTATGTGTGGGCACGCCCACGGGGAACCGCAGCCTTTCAAGGACCTTGAAGGAACTGTGTGTGCAGATATAGTCCCTCAGTCAGCCAGGCAGGCATTCATTCACATTCTTTATGGCTGTGAGCAAGACAAAGCACCTGCACTCAGGAAATTTTATCATCATAAAGACAATGAAAGAAGGAAAACAACCCAAACAGGAAAGCAAGGGGAAAAACTTGGTATCGCAGGTAGTGTGTATGTGGAAGTGTCACAGGAAAGTGGGAGCTAAAACTCCAGACCTCAGTTCTTATGTTCTGAGAAAAGAACATTTAAAGTCAGATGCCCAAAGGCATGCAGAAGTTCATTGTAGGTGGCGGGAAGTAAGAGCAAAGTGAGGCTCCAGCAGAGAGCCCTCTGGAGAGTGGGCCTGCGTCTCTGAGCAGAGAAGACAAAGGAGACAACTGTCTCCAATTCCATGACCAGGAGAGCAGGGCCACCTGCTGTACTCAGCTGACCGGGTGTTCACCTCCTTCACGTCGGGTGGTGGCGTTTTTGACCTTAGTCGGTCCTCTCCAGAACTGTCATGGTGGCCATCCTATTTAGGGGGCTTTATCTACAAGTCAATCACGTTAATGTGGATACTGGGGTCAGTAGCTAGTCAGAAGTTACCTTAGTGCTCCTGTGCTATTGAAGGATGCTTCCTTCCCAGACATCGGGAGACACTTAAGCCTTAATTCCTAGCTTCACATCAACCTCGGTGGAGCCTGTCAAGAGTCAGTGCTGTCAATCCTTTTCCCTTGACGTGTTTCACAAGTAGCTCCCTTGCTTTGTTAGCTTTCTGCAGATAACTGCCACCATTCAATTTCTTAAGACAGGTTAAGAACACTTTGTGACCTCACCATGCATCTCACTGCTCATTGCTAGCTACTACCTAACAGTGACAGTGACCAGAGGTGAACACACCTGTGTCCTGCACCCACATGGCCACCCTTGAGTGGGTTCCTAATAGACAACTGTGCATGAGAGCCCAGGGAGAGTGAAATGGATAAAACATGGGGACATGTTCACACAACACACACGGATGTTCTGATACTACCTGCAACCACATGGACCGATCTCATGAAGGCCGGTTGCTAAGGGGCCACATCACAGAAAGTACATCTGTGTAAAAGACATCTAGGAAAGCTGCCCATGTTTTAGGATGGTCAGGGACTGGACAGGTACACAGGCAGGCCTCTGGTGTGCACTGTTAGTTTATGTTCCTTGATGTGAATGCTGATTTCACGCCAGGTGTTCAGTTTCAGAAAATTGATCAAGTTCAGACTTTTTGTATGTTTAACACTTTTGTATTACAATATGCTTCAATAAAAATACCCAGTAGCACAGTGGGTGGTGGAAGCTATATAATTTGGCCAATATCCTTCCCAGCATTTCCCCTGCTGGTACCCCCTCCACCCACCCCCTTCCTCTACTGATCTCCCTTTGATTTTCATGAGATCCTACAACCCACTTTCTATTTCTTTTTCCTGTCTTCTGCATATGAAGGAAAACATGCTGCCCTTGACCTTCTGAGTGGTTTATTGACCTTTAGGTGATATTCTCAAGTCCCACCCATTTCCTGCAGACAACCCGACAACATGCTCTCTGTGGTGACTAGACCACATTTTCAGCTAGACTGGTTCCTTAGTTCGACCACTGTGATTGGTGCTGCTGACAATATGGGCATGCTTGTCTCACTACAGCATGCCAACTTTTGACTCTTCGGGATAAATGCTGAGGAACGGCATGGCTGGTCACGTGGTGACTCCGTTCCGAGTCTTTTGAGGAGCCTCTGTGCTGATCTTCACGTTGGTTAAGGGTATCTTGTGCTTTAGGGCAGCATCTTGTTCTCCAGCCCTGGGGGCCATCCAGGTCCAGCATTCTGGCCGACACTGCTGGATCGGATGCAGGCACCTTCCTGCTTGCTGTGTCATGCCGTATGTGAGGCATCTGAAGTGCTGGTGTGCCCCAGCTGTGGAGAGCAGGCTGTGTCCTTTTCCGAGCTACTGCTGAAGTATAGAACAGCACTTCTCAGGCTGTGCCTAGACCTGGGTTACTTCAGTTTGCAAAGAGGTCGTTTGCCATGAGCAATTCTGTTTTTAGTTTAAGAATGACTCCACATCTTATTTGTACAAGTAAGCAGCCACTACCTGCCCAGCATGACCATAAGACACAAACTGAGAAGTAAACCACGCTAATAAAAATGACCTCCTGTGTACCACTTGTTTATCCATCAGAAGCAGAGGGACACATGGGCGTATCAGATTCAAATCAGGAAAGCCAGGCCCACCAGCTTGTCAAATGCAGGCCATCACACGATACAACCCCTCGCTTGAGGCTCATAAGAGGAGGAGCATCCCAAGACAGGACCTGTCACCTGGGCACTCCTCATGAGTCTTGCCCAGGACACCTGCCACAGTGACAGACCTCAGTATCTCTGCTTCAGCACAGCATGGTTTCTCCTGCCATGGTGACCACACACAGCCCACTCCAAGCTGCCGTCTCAAGCTGGTCCTTTGGATCTGTGGCCCTCTGGACCCTGACCTAGAATCAGACCTGGGCTTTGGCAGCTCTGTGCCTGTATCCAGAGTGGCAACATCCCAATATGCTCTCCTTGTCCAACTTTTCCTCATTCAGAAGCAATCCTTGACTTCTAGAGCCACAGGGGACTTTCGATTAAGGTATGACATCTTCATATACTGAAAGAAGTCTGAGGAGCAGAGAAGGACATCTGTGCCATCGTCCCCATGTTGAGTCCGCAGCTCCTCAAGGTACCGCTGCCTGAGCAGCTGCTGTCCTGTTATTTCTGTTGCTGACATACATTTATATTATTGGTGGCCAACACATTTTACAGAGATACGGCTATTCTGCAATTCTGTCACTGAAATGGAGAAAGACATAAACTGATCTAATAACAAAAATTGACAGGTCATCCCCCACGGTCCCTGCACATATCAAAGAGGTTCATATTTTCATTACCTAGGAAAAAAATCATGAGAATTTATTTAATTTATTTCAGGGGAATTTGAATATTGCTATGTGTTTTTTCTCTCTAAATTCAGGAATTTATTTTCCATCTGCAGTTACTTGTAAAACATGAAGGGTCAGGAGCACTGCAGAGAAATAAATGTAAGGCTGGAAGACCAGGTTGACCAGCCTCTCCTTCTGAGGGGTGCTTGCTACCCCAACAGGGAGTCTGCCAAGGCTCAGCTGGACAACACCTGGAGAGCAGCTTAGGCCATCCCTGCCTGCTGTGGCCAGTACTGAGTCATAAAATTGCAGACTCCATGGTGTCAGCCAGAACGACCCCAGCTGATGACCCAGAGCCCAGCTTGCTGAGCAGAGTTCATGGTGGTCCTCACTCAGCTCTGGCCCGAGCTGTCCTGCAGAATGAGGGAGCCAAGTGCCTGCCATGGCCCATGCTAAGGCCTGAGCTCCCTTTGCAGTACAGGTCTGACCTCAGGAAAGTGGACCTGACCTCAAGTCAGGTGACCAGAATTGCCCTGCTAACCTCTGATGTCCCAAACGTTCACAGCGCTGTGTGGTAATAATAGTAGCCCCCAAACCAAATGTGTCCAGAAAGCTCGGCTCACGTTCATTTCATACGGATTTCTCAGAGGCGCGTTGCTGCTGGCCCTAACACTGCGGTCATCTTAATAGCAGACGGCAATCTGAGGGCGGGCGAGCAGCACGGCAGTGACCAGACCTCAGCTCTGGGGCTCCAGGGCGGGAGCTGGGTGCGGACCCACTTGGGACGCTTTCGCTGACTTCCACCTCTAGGGAGCAGAAACCCAAAATGCGCAAATGCGCCAGCCATTCCGACTGAAGTGGCACGCTCCTGAAACCCAGCGCAAAGTCACGGATAGGGGAAACCAGCCTTGCAGCAGGCTTCAGGGAATCCGCAAGAGAGACCTCGTCAGTGGGGAAAGCAGAAGGGTCACTGGAGGAGCGGACATTGGGCCGCCTGGAGCTGCAGGGTCGCAGACCGCAGCAGGAACCAGGCCCTGAACGACAGCGTGCCCTTGGGTAGGGAGGCGCCGCGAGCCGGGCCTTGGAGGAGGGTGTCTGTAGTGTTAGTGGTTCCATATGCCCAGCATGGCGACTGCAGCTGAGGAGGAAAGATAAAGAAAACTCCCCGTTTTTTTTTTAAAAAAAGGTCAATTATGGTATCTGATTTGATTCTGGTCCTTATGAAGGCCTATGAAGTATTTATTTATTTTTAAATTTTTTATTATTGGTACCAGGGATTCAACTCAGGGGTGCTTTACCACTGAGTTACATCCCCAGCAACCCCCTCCCCCTTTTTTTTTTTAATTTATTTTTTCATTTTTTTGAGAAGGGGTCTTGCTAAGTTGCCCAGGCTGGCATGCAACTGTTGATCCTTCTGCCTCCACCAGCTGAATGGCTGGAATAATAGGTATGCATCACCAAGCTGACTTCTATCAAGTGTTTAAGTAAAGTCACCCCCCTGGGAGATTCAGAAACTGGTGTTCAGAATGAATTATTGCCTCACTCAAGCAAGACACAGACTGGGTCTCAGAACCCATGGTCTGGCTTCTTGGTACCAACTCTTAATATGAATTGACGGACAGCTGGGTCTGCCAGCTTGTTAATCTGCACAAGGACCTGAAGACAAAGGTTCCCCCAGGAGCTACATGCACATAAAAGCCATGCTATTTCCTCTTGGACTCCAGCTAAGCTGCTCTACCCAGGAGCCGGACAGAGGAGCTGACCACTATCTGGATACTAACATGATTCCCGTGGGGTCTTGGCACAGGTGAGAGAAGGGGGCATACCTGAACCTTTATTTCTGCAAACATCCCATCCTTGAGCTTCATTCAAAATTATAGAGACTCACAGGCCAAAAAAAATACTGACTGTTGGTTTTAACCAGCTGTTTGTACCAAGAGGATAAACAGGTAAATATCTGCAGCATCAGTTCTGATTATCACACACTGCTTTCTCTTGTTTCTGTGATCAGTCCTTTAAGGTGATTTGACTTTATTAAATTTTATTCATTATATAACCAAAACAGGATCTTCATTTTGTTCTGTGACGCATCCCAAGCACCTAGACATTTTCCTGAAATAGAATATGTTGTTAGTAAATATCAGGGTAATGAACAAGTGAAGCCATTGCATTTGGAAGGCATGGCACTCTGACATTCTCAAAATTAATAATTTTTTTTTTTTTTTTTTACTTTTTCCAGGTCATCTCAGGTTTGAAGGACTGCAAGGAAACTCAAGGTCAATTGAATTAGGTGAGATTGACAAGCTCACATAGAATTGTGTGTTGAGCTAAAAGCAAAAGAACTGTAGTTAAGTGCTTTCCCACTTCACTAGTTCTCAAGAGACTTCTAGTAAGTGTCCAATATTGACTCAGGTGGAGAAGCACCACTGGCTTCGGCCGGATTCCTCACAGGTGTTGCTCCTCTGGAGCAGGCCGGTGGCAGGGGCTGTAGGGGCATGGGCTCCAGTGTGGGGGCCAGAGGGGACGCTGCTCCCTAGGACTGAAAACCCAGCTGGAGGCTGGGGCTGTGGACCTGGTTGGCGCTACCACTCCTGCTCTTTCCACGCGCCTCCCAGGCGTTTAGCCGCAGTGAGCGCTAGTGACCCAGGCTGAGCCTTTGGAGAGGGGCAAGCCGGGAGCTTCTCTGAACAGAGTCAAGACCGTGCCCGTGGCCTCGGCTTCTGAACAGCTGACAGGGCTCTGCAGACAGCGGCTTTCCCCTCCCAGACCAGCCTCGGGGAAGCCCTGCAAAGGGAGAAAAGGCAGTTAACCCTGCCCAAGGCAGGGTTGATGGCAAGTGGCAGTTGTAATTTGAAAATAATAAACCCTGAGTATTTCTAAAAATCAATTATAACATGTGCCAAGAATGTATTGAGTGCTTTCAGTCTGAAGGTGAGAGGTGGAGTGAGACTGTGTGAATGTCCCCATGCATGTGAAGTACCCACACGTGCTACCCGTTTCTCTTAAAAGCACAATGGAACTGTCACACCGTGGAGATGGTGGAGACCTCCCTCATCTCACAACGGCCATTAGGCGGTCCATTATGTGCTGAAACCTGTTACTCAGTGTGGGCGCGGCCAGCAGGTGCTCTTTCCCCTGCCTTCTTATTGGAAATGCCCCAGGATGAGTGTCTTACACAACAAGTTGCACTCACCTGATTATCTGACACTGGAATTCCCTAGTGAAACTGATGCCCATTGTCCTTCAGAGCTTCATATTGACCGGCGTCCACTCCCACCAGCCATCTTCGCGGATCCTCTGTCCGTCCCCAGTGTTGACAGCCCAGCTCGCACGGGGGCTCAAGCTGGCCAGACTGGTGGAACCCTTCTGCTGTGGCCTCTCCAGCCTGCACCTGGGCCTCTGCAGCAGAGGAACCAGCGACCCCGCTTCCCAGCGTCTTGCTGAGCAAGCTCCAGGTGCTCCTGCCCTGGGAGGAGTGGCCTCAGGTGCCAGCCCTGAGCCTGTGTCCACCTGAGGCCGAGGGGAGTGGGTGGGAGCAAGGGCTGCCCACCATGCACCCCATGGCCGCACCGGGCGAGGCGAAGAGGAGAGGAGGTGGCACCAGGCGAGCAGTGTAGACACGTGCCCGGGGAGGGAGCCCAGGGCTGTCCATGAGCCCCAAGAGGGGCTGAGGGGACTGGCTGGCAGAGCAGGCCCATGGCCTTCACCTCCCCAGGTGGGAGAGCGCAGTCGGCTCCGGCAGTGAGTCCTCAGGCTGACGTGTCCCCTGTAGCCGCTGGCCTAGGCCCAGCCTGGGCAGCTGCCTGTACCTCTGAGCACCCATGCTCAGGAAGCCCTGTTGAGGAGAGTGCATGGCGTGTCACCAGGAGCAGAGAGACACAGTGAGAAAGCTGGATTCAGGTCGCACAGGTCGCCATTGCCCTCGACATGTTTTTCAAAATGCCCTTTAAGGAACAAAACCCATTTCCTCTCCATTTTGGGACATTCGAACCTAGGAAAATACAGTAGGAAAAGGCAGTTATGTCAAAAATGCGTGCTGACTTAATTCAGCGTTAGTTTTTTAAATCATCAGCAGGATTTCTCTAGTAGCATTTCAATTTATTCCACAAAGTTTTAAATTAGATTCAGGCTTCCATGCAATTTTTTTCTAAATGTGTGTGTTGCTTTTCCTTCTATCAATTTTAAGTGGTAGCCTTGGCCTTAGGGGTTCTTGATTAGAGTGAGCTCGTCCATCTCCTCCTGACACACTTTGCAGAAACTCTCCTTCAACTCTCAGGTCCCACAAAGCAATACAGATCTCAAGCATGTCATGGTGGAGATGCTGGTGAAGGGCTGTGAGCATGTTCCGAGGACAGGCACCCTGATCACTTGGAGATAAGAAGCTGTCCTTGGTGACAGATGCTCAACAGTCAGGTTTGTGAGCTGGGAGTGTGCAGGGTCTTTCTTACTGGATGTTGTGTGAGATGTGTGTGTGTGTGTGTGTGTGTGTGTGTGTGTGTGTGTTCTACCTCCTCATGAAGCCAGGCACCTAAAGGCATGCAGGTGAGGACTGGGGATTTTCCAGGAGTTAGGAAGAATTTTCAGTTTCTTGAAAAATTGACTTTCTTTTGTTACTTTATACTCATTGACTGTTTGAAGGAAAATTCAGTTTTCCTGAGTGTGATTATAGCTTTTCCCTTGTATTCATTTAACTTCTACAGAGTGATTCAAACTTAACTGATGCATAGGGAAGAAGATATCCTGTCATTTGGGAGTAGTTGAGAGTAGTAGCACAGAGCAGGGAAGACGCGGGATGGGGCCCTGCAGCCTCACCTCTCTGAGCACGGGTTTCTCCATTGTGAGATGATGATGCTGATGGTCATGACCTCACCGCTGGGCTAAGAGTGACCTCATTCAAACCTTGGAGCATGCACAGCAATGCCTGCTCACTGAGGACTACATAGGTGCAGGTCAATTTATTATTAGTAACTTGTCTACCTTTCATTTCAAACTGAGAAAATTATTTATGGGCACGTTAGCTTCCTACAGCTACTGTATTATCACAAAGCCAGCTTACTATATTAGAGTCCAGGAGGTCAGAATCCCAAAGGTGGCCACACTGGCTAAAATCTTGGTGTTGGGGGCTGCCTTCCCTCTTGGTGGCTTCAGGCCCATTTTCTAGCCTTTTCCAGTTTGTAAGAGGCCAGAGACAGTCCTTGGCCTATGGTCCTGTAACAGGGACTTGGACTTTTCTCTCTGCCTGCCAACGTCCAGTGGCTGGCTGAAAGTAGGAGTAAGACTTGGCACCTCTGTCTCCATTTCACTTTCCTCTCCTTTACTCCAAGTCACCTTGAATTCCAGGAATAAGGTCAGACCTGATAGACTTCATGTGAGTAGGGGAGGCCCCTGCCAGGCAAGAGCAGCTTCCTTACTGGACAAGGCCTTGGCTGACCAGTCCTGAGATAACCCTGCGAAGAGCACTCCTGACCAAGAGCCTGTGGTTTGGAAGCTCTGCAAAGCCTCCGGCTGGGCCAAGTCCAATCCTCATTCTCGTTCCCTTTCTATAAAACCTCATCTCAGCCCCTCAAGTCAGGGCTGAGGATATGGGTCCCCTCAGCTCCCCACAGAGCTCCTTTTATGCTTTTGACCTGGACCTTTTCTATTGGTTTTTTGAGTGGCCAGACCTGGTCTGTTGAACCCCCAGAGTTGAGGCTCCTAACTAAACTTATTAAAGAAGAAAATTAATCACAAATCTCATGGCATTTTTTAAGATACAATTTTTTTTCTGGCAGTAGGAAGAAGATGAAAACTTGCTGTTAAATCATGCGTAACAATTTTCTACTTTTTTAAAAAAAGTTTGTAACAGGAGGAATTCAAACTCTAACCGTTTACATGCAATCTCTGCATGTCTAATAACAGTGGAAACTTTAGTTATCTTCAACCTAATAATTGGGCCCTACCTGAAGGAAGAGCTGTCTTAGCAAGGGCAGATTCAGAAGACAGAGGAAGGGGTGAGTCCCTGTTGTGTCATCAGGAGGCTATCATTTTAGGGACTTTGTGAGGAGGTGTCTGGATTTTAAGGTTCAGGGAGTGATTGTCCCAAATTTATATACCTAAGCCTCAGAGTCTTAGGAGTAAATTCGTATTGGCGTTTGACCTTAGAAGTCTGTTTTTTTCTTCCCTTCCCCACCCTCCCTTGGTGTGGGTTAGCATCAGAGAGAACATCAGCTTTTGGTTTGTTGGGATTGGCTTATTTCACTTAGCGTGATATCTCCAGTTCCATCCATTTACCAGCAAATGGACAATTTTGTTCTTTAATTTGTTTCCTAGAATTAAATTTGTTTAGAAAATGGGGGTGGGGATCCTATTTTATGACAGGCCAAACACCAAGGCCTGGCATTTATTGCTTGTTTGTCTTGATTTTTATGGTGCTGGGGACAGAGCCCAGGACCTCTGCATGCTAGGCAAGTGCTCAGCCTCAAGCTGAACCAGCTCAGGCCTGGCATTTTTTTGAAAATGTACTTGCCATTAGCACATTTTATAGAACAAACCTAAAAGTATTGAAAAGAAATTCTCCAAGATGTGGAACAACTTAAAAATCAATAATATGTTATCTGCATCTCTCTGACCAATGTGTTTAGAAACCATCCAGTTGAAGATTTAACGAATACTGACAGCATGCCGGTCATTCCTTTAGATGGTGAGAATGGTTAACAAATCCTCAGGCACTGAGCCTCACGCACACTGGGCTCGCTTTCCAGAACCAGAGTCGAACACAAGCAAACTGAACCCGTAGTCCGTCAGGTGGTGCTAAGAACCAGGAAGAAGTACAAAGGCGTCGAGTGGGACCAGAGCAGACCTCTGAGAAGGTGGCCTGTGGCCAAGCCCTGAAGCACATGTGGGCATGGCCAACTGAGATGTGTGGCAGGGCCCAGGCAATGGGAGCTGGGAACAGAGGTGCTGGGCTGGGATCCCAGAGAGAGGATAGAGCACCAGCAAGGTGACCACGGGGCTGCAGCCCTGTGACCAGCACACTGGAGGGACAGGAGGGGACTTGGAGTAAGAGTCAGAACAGGATGTCCCTGAGTGCAGGTTTCAGCGGAGAGTGGCCTGGTTTGACCAGGTCCCCCAAGGTCACTTTGGTTGCTATGCTGGAGGAGACTAGGGGGACACAGGGAGGGCAGAGAGGATGCGAGGAAGTTCCTGGACAGCCCAGGTTAATGGCAGTGCACTCACCCAGCCCACTGGCTGTGCATGGACTAGTTTATGCTTTGGGATAAAATGTCTGAATTCCTTTAATGCAGCAAAGAGAAGATGTATCCTTGCCACCTTAGTGTGGATTAGCTTTATTAATTTTTTGGAGTAAAAAGTAGACGATCTCTTTTATGTCAGTGAGCTTTGACAAAAGCACACCGTAGTCAGTATTTATTTTCAGTTGTCCTTTGGAAATGGAATGTAATTTAAACAAATGGATCAGGAGTCTAACACAAGACCTTTTAGAGTTTTGACCACAAGGTCCTTTGGGATGGCCTGACAAGAAAGGCAACAGCCCTGAGCTCCTTGCAGAGTAATTTGAACTAATGAATCAGAGGGAAATTTGTAGAGAGAAAATCTAATTCTAATGTTAGAATCCAGTTTTGCATGAGAGTCTACTGATTAGATTCTGTTGATACTATGGACCATGTCATTTGTGAAACCAGGTACGACTTACTCATGGGAAAGGACAATCAGAGAGATGTGAATTTCATAGTGATTTTGTTGCTTTTTAAGTAAATCACAAACTTACAACAGTGCAAAGTGAGCAGAGCAGCCTGCTCATTCCCATCTCTCTCATCTCCACCTCCTACGCCCTCATCTTGTTCACCGTCCACCACATGCGCTCTGCTGAGGGCCACAAAAAGCCCTTCACCACCTGCTCATCCCACCTGACTGTGGTCAGCATTTTCTGTAGGGCTGCCTTCTACACCTATGTGCTGCCCCTGTCATTCCACACACCTGAGCAGGACAAGGTAGTGTCCACCTTCTATACCATTGTCACACCCATGCTTAATCCTCTCATCTACAGTCTCAGAAACAAGGACATCATGGGGGCCTTGAAGAAGTTATTTGCACACTGCTCACCTGCTCAGAAAGCATCAAGTGAGGCTTAGATTCAGTAGCATGGGGACAGGTCTTCCCAAGAACATCCTCCATGTGCCCAGTTTCCCCAGACTCCTTCTTCAGCCATCAAAGTCTATTTCACAGCTAAGAAGAGTGCTCTCCAGAAGAAATACCACTCAACAAAAACCCTAAAATTCTGACTAGAGCTAAGCCTCATTGTCAGAAATTTCTTCTAAAAGCTCTGCAGATGCCCAACCCCAGCAGTTCAACAATCTGGTTTTTCCAGACAAAACCGTACTTCCCATTTCATCTTACCTTATGTTGATGAAAAGGGGAATTGAAAGTTCTTTCAACCAGTTTTTGTTTTGTTTTAGGATACTCTAGCTTCCAGATCGGTGATGGTAATCTAAGTGGACACTAGAACCTCACAGAGTAGAGAATCTTCTGCTAAGTTAAATCCAGACAAGAGAGTTCCTCTTGCTCCACACACAAATTAACTGCACTCAAACATCTGTGACACAGTTTTAAAATTTTTATTTGTTCTAATTAGTCATACATGACAGTAGAATGCATTCATGCATTTTGATAGATTATACATAAATGGAGTATAATTCTCATTTTTCTGATTGCACATATTGTAGGATAACATTGGTCCTACATTCATATATGTACATGAGGTAATAATGTCTGTTTCACTCAACTATCTTTCCTTTCTCCTACCCCTTCCCTCCCATCACTTCCCTCTACCTAAAGTAACTGTACTTTTCCCTAGCACCTCCCCTTCTGTGATACTTTAATCAAAGAATAAAAGAGAACAACAACAACAACAACAAAAACAACAACAAAAAAGCCCAACTAACAAACAGGCCCTGAGTAGGAATGACTGGAGGAAGGACCTCCAGACCCCACTAATGGACATTTACTCTTGCAGCAAAAGAAGAGAATTAACACAAAGCCTATAAATACCACACCTATGAGGGGTCTCAATCTAGAACACTCTAGGATATTTTGACAAGAGAAGGTGTGCCTTAAAAATGCCCACAAAAAAGAATTGAATAGAAATTCATATAAATATATGTATAAAACTCAACAAAAGAATACAAGAAATTGGAAATTTAAAAAAACATGATAATGCAACACCTCCCAAATGTCATAATTCACCAGCAACTGATTCCAAAGATTTTGAAGTGGATAAAATACCAGGAAAAAAGTTCACAAGCATGATTATAAAAATGATCAATGAATTCCAAGAGAACCAGAAAAATAACTGAATGAATTAAAGAAGTAAACACAGGCTATGAATGAGAAATTTGATAAGGATATAGGTATATAGAAAAATAACCTAGCAGAAACTTAGTAATGAAGGACACAATAAATAAAATAAAATGTTCACTCAAAAGTGTCTCTATTAGAGCAGACCTTACTGAAGACAGAATGTCAGATCTGGAAGACAAAGGGACTGGTCTAGAATATTCATACAGTATTATAAAAAAAGAAAATAAATAACTATGACTAGAGCATACAAGAACTCTGGGCAATCATTAAGAGAACAAATTTAAGAATCATTGGAATTGAAGAATATTGTAAGATGGAATCTAATGACCTGTAAATCCTCTTCAAGGTAATAATGACAGAACATTTTTGAAACCTTGAAAATGAGATGGACATCCAAATATGGGAGGAACTCAGAACCCCAAAAATAAGCTCACAAAAGAACCTCTTCACCACACATTTTAATTGAAATGACTCATATGCACAGCAAGGATAGAATTTTAAAAACCTCGGGGGAAAAAAATCAGCTCACCTTTGGAGGGGAGCCAATAAGAATTACTTCTGATTTCTCAGCACAAATTCTAAAATTCAGGAAGACTTGGAATCATGTGTTTCAAGCCCTGAAAGAAAATAACTGTCAATCCAGATTACTATATCCAATAAAGCTATCCTTTAGAATCAAAGAAGAAATAAAATAAGCAGAAATTGAAAGAATTCATGACTTCTAAACTGGTCCTATGGAAATACTACAGGTAGAAGAGCTTGTAAAACAAATCCTGAGTTCACATTTGAAGACTCATAGCAAATGAGAAATAGCACCAAATTAATCATCAGAAATAAATCAAAATGTGTTCTGTAACATTAAATAATAATGAACAAGAGCCAAAAATTAAAAAAAAATCTAAGTTAAAAAGAAGAAATAAATCAAAGTGACATGAATTAATCAACATCTCTCAGTAATAACACTAAATTTAAATGGTCTCAACTGTCAAATTAAAAGACATAGGCTGGTAGAATGGATTAAAAAAACAAGATCTAAATATATATTGTGTACAAGACAATCACTTTATTCACTTTCACAGACATTTAGAATTGAAGTTTATATAACATATAGTTGAAACCCCAAAACAAGCAGGAGTAGCTAATCTCATATTTTAAAAAAGCATATTTCAAGCAAACAACTTAAAACAGACAAAGAAGGTCACTTCATATTAGTAAAGGGAATAATCCAATAATAAGATAAATTGCTAGCCAATTTTATGCCCCCAATGTTGGTTCACCTAATCACCTAAAACAGACATTACCTGAATTAGTGATATACAGACTCCACTACAATAATACTGAATGATTTCAACTCGCTTCTCTCATCAATTTATATTTCATTCAAAACTCTGGTTAATACAGGAATTTTCAGAGATGAAATGATAAAATTATGATAACTGTTTCCTAATCAGTCCATTCTACTTTGAATGTACTGTGCAGTAACTATAGGCAGGTGTAGTGTGGTTGAAGGAGTGAGTCAATGGGGTCATGGTCTAGAATTCTGTTCTTCTTAAACTCCTTTATCTCCCTCTCTTTGCTATCTTATCCCCTCACAAACTGAGTGGTTTTCCTCTGCTAGGCCCTTCCCCTATGATGAGCTATCACCTCTTGGGCCCAGAGCAATGAAATCAGCTATCTAAGGACTAAGACCTCTGAAAACATGAGCCCCAAATAAACTTTTCCTCCTCTACATTGTTCTCGCATTTTGATGACAGTGGTGCAAAAGCTAAGTAAAAGTCATCCAAACATAAACTCAGTAGAGATTCTTCATATTTAAAAAATATTATAAATCAAATAGACCAAAAAGATACTATAGACTACTTCATCCAACAGCAGCTGTTTCCCCTTCTTATCAGATGCTCATGGAACCTTCTCAAAAATAGACCATATTTTAGATCACAAAGAAAATCCTAGCAAATATAAAATACTAATATAATTTCTTGTATCTTATCTGAGCATAATGAAATGAAATTAGAAATCAACACCAAAAATACATACAGAAGCCATACAAATATATGGACATTAAACAATACACTTTTGAATGATGACTGGGTGATAGAAAAAATTAAAGGAGAAAATTTTTATAAAATCTTAGAATCAAATGTGAATATTGATAAAACATCAGAAAATCTGGAACATTATGAAAGTGGATTTCAGAGCAAGCAATATACCTATGAATGATTGCATAAGAAAATAATAAATATCCCAAATAAATAACCTATTGATGTATCTCAAACCCTTGAAAAGTAAGAACAAACCAATTCCAAAATCAGTAGAAGGAAGGAAATAAGTAAGTTCAGAGCTGAAATCGATGAATTAGAGAATAAAAACAAATTCAAAAGATAAATTAAAAAAAAGTTAGTACTTGGAAAAAAAAAGGTTGACCAACTCTTAGCCACACTAACCAAAAGAAAGAGAGAAGACCCAAATTAATAAAATTAGAGATATGTTATGGTTTAGCTATGAGGTGTCCTCCAAAGTTCATGTGTGATACAACGTAAGAAAGTTGAGAGATGAAATGATTGGATTATAAGATGTTTAACAGAATCAGTGTATTAATCCTCTGATACAGATTAAGTGGGTGGTATCTGTGGGCAGGTAGGGTATGACTGGTGGAGGTGGGTCACTGGGGATGTGCCTTTGGGGATTATATTTTGTCCTTGTTGAGAAGAGCCCTCTTTCTACTTCCTGATCATCATTACCCAAATAGCTTTCCTCCAGAACACGCTTCCACCATGATGTTCTGCCTCATCTCAGGCCCCAAGGAAGGTAGTTCACCATTTATGACTGAGACCTCTGAAACTATCAGCCCCAACACAAACTTTTCCTCCTGTAATAGTTCTTGTCAGGTCTTCTGATCACAGCAGCAAAAAAGCTGACTAAAACAAGATTAACAAAAAAAAGAAATATTACCATAGACATCACAGAAATTCAGAGAATCATTGGGGATTATATTGAAACTTATACTCCAATAAATTAGAAAATCTAGAAGAAATGTAGACATTTTTAGACACATATACAAGACCTGCCATTTTTGAATCAAGAGGACACAGGAAACCTAAATGGGCCATTAACTAAGTGATGAGATAGAAGCAGTAATAAAAAACCATTCAACAAAGACAAGTCTAGAACTAGATGGATTATCAGCAGAGTACTGTCAGATCTTTAAAGAACAACTAACATCAATGTTCCTCAAAGTATTCCATAGAATAGAAAGGGATGTAACATTTCCTAATTCTTGCTAAAAAGCCAATATCACACTCATACCAAAGTCAGAGAAGGGCACATTAAGGAAAGAAAGCTACAGACCAATATCCCTGATGAAAGTTAGATGTAAAAATCCTTAATAAAATATGAATAAATTGTATTCAACATATTAAGAAGATTGTACATATGATCAAGTTGGTATTAGCTCTGGCATGCAAATATGGATTAACATATGTAAATCTGTAAATGTAATTCACCACATAAATAGAATGAAGGACCAAATCATGTAGTCACCTCAGTAGATGCCAAGAAAATCTTGAAAAAATTCAGCACACATTCATGATAAAAGCACTGAAGAAACTAGGAAGGGAAGGAACTTCCCTTGACATCAAAAAGGCTGGTGTGAAAAACCCCAGAAGCATCAGAGTAGATGGGGAAAAACTGAAAACATTTCTTTCAAAATCCAGAACCAGACAAAGATGTCTAACCTCACCACCCCTATTCAATACAGTGCTGGAAATTCTAGCCAGTGCAATTAGGCAAAAGAAGAAAATAAAAGAAATAAAAATAGGAAAGAATGAAGTCAAATTATTACTGTTGGTAGGTGATATGCTTCTATACCCAGAAGAGTAAAAAAAAAACTCCACTAGAAGACAACTAAAGCTAACAAATTCAACAAATTTTCAGGTTGCAAAATCAGGACAGAAATCAATAGCTTTCCTAAGCATCAACAATGAATCTGCTAAGAAAGACACTGGAAAAACAGTTCCATTCATAATAGCCTCATAAAAACAATACCCAGGAATAAACCTAACCAGGAGATGAAAGGCATTTACAGTGAAAACTATAGAACATTAAAGAAAGAAATTGAAGAAGGTCTCAGAAGATGGAGAGACCTACCATGAGCTTGAACAGGCAGACTATTGTCAAAACGGCCACACTACCAAAAGAAATATACAGATTCAGTACTATCTCCATCAAAATACCAATGACTTTCTTCACAGAACTAGAAAGAACAATCCTAAAATTCATTTGGAAGAATAAAAGTGCCAGAATAGCCAAAGCAATTCTGAGCCTTAAAAGCAATGCTAGAGGCATCCCAATACCCAACTTCAAATTGTACTACAGAGCAATAGTAACAAAACTGCACGGTACTGGCTTAAAAGAAGACAGAGACCAACCCAAACATCTACAGCCATCTGATCCTTGACAAAGTTGCTGAAACACACACTGGAGAAAAGACAAGACTTTTTAACAAATGGTGCTGGGAGAGCTGTTTTCCATATGAAGAAGAATAAAACTAGATCCTCATTTCTCACCCTGCAAGAAAGTCAACTCAGAATGAATGAAGGACCTAGGGATTAAACAGAAACTGTGCAAATCCTATACAAAACAGAGGATCAAGACACTACCATATATAAGCACAGGAAATGATTTTCTCAATGGGACCCCCAAAGCTCAGGAAATAATGCCAAGAGTTAATAAACGGAATGGCATCAAATTAAAAATCTGCAAGCAATTCAAGTGTTTAAGAATATGGAGAGAGAACTTCAAGAATGGGGGAAAATCTTTGCTGGCTCTTCCTCTGACAAAGGATTAATATCCAGAATACACAAAGAACAAAAAAACTTAACATCAAAAAACCAAAACAAGAATAACAAAACAACCTAAATGAAACAACCCAGTTAACAAGTGGGCAAACGAACCAAGCAGATAGTTCTAAAAAGAAGAAATAGAAATGTCCACAAAACATATGAAATAATGTTCAATGTTATTAGAAATTTGGGAAAGGCAAATCTCAAATGCACTGAGATTTCCTTTCACTCCAGTCGGAACTGTAGCCTTCAAGATTACAAATGACAGCGGGTCACAGTGAGGCAGACCTCTAATCCAGCAGCTCAGGAGGCTGAGACAGGAGACTGTCAGTCTCATTTGTATTATGAAATGCAACACCGCACAGGGAGTCACCAAGCAGACTCCTGCTCAGTGACCTGGCAATGTGAAAGGCCCTGATCAGGAGGTGATGCGGGCTCAGCCCTCCAGAGCCCTCTGCATCTCTGCCAGTCAGCACTCAGGCCTAGCGGCAGAGGTGAGAGCAAAACCACATCTCACTTCCTTTTACTTTGAACTACTTTTCGACGTGTGGAAAAGCGACAGCGTCCCCTGCTCTCATTGTTTCTCTCCATTTTTTTTTTAATTTTTACTTTTTTGTTCTGATCAGTTTTAGATGACAGTAGAATGCATTTATACATTTTGGTAGATCATACATAAATGGAGTGTCATTTCTCGTTTTTCTTTTTTTATTATTATTATTTTACAGCCTGCATTTGGATTCATGGGACACAAGTGGGGTACATCTTTTGGTTTCTGTGGTGGTGCCCCATGTAGAGTCATGCCATTCGTGTAATCATATGTGTACATAGGGTGATGATGTGTCTCAGTCCACCATCTTTCATACCCCGCCCACTCCTGATTGTACATATTGCAGGATCACATTGGTCATGCAGTCACACATGTACATGAGGTAATAAGGTCTGTTCACTCTACTCTTCTTCCTAACCCATACCCCGTCCCTCCCTTCACTCCCCTCTACCTCATATGAAGTAACTCTATTCTTCCCTATCTCCCCCAACTTTGACATCTTACCTAACCATAAAGTAATTGCAAGCATTAAGAAATTCAGTCCGTAGTTGTCCTCCTCCTAACAGTTCTTTTCCAGATCTCATTCAGTGCACCTCGCATTTAGTAGTTGATTTTACTAAGTCTGTTCCAGTTTCTACCATGCCTCAGTCAGACTTTGAAATAATCGAAGAATAGTAGTTGGCTATTTATCAGGATGAGTTCATATCAGTCACTCCCTGGATTTTTATTTCATTCCCAAACACTACAGTTTAATTTTTACCAGTGTTTGAAAGTTCTATAAATAAATGTACCTACTTTAGAGTTCAGCTGGAACTTTGGGGGGAGGACTCTGATTTTTGCGACAACAACCTGAACTGGAGCATGCACACCCAGGCACACACTCACACAAGTGCACAGGAGTCCAACAAGACGCACGAAGAACGATGGTGAGGTAGAAAGGCTTCTGAGCACCAAGGCTGAATCTGCTCAGCATTCTAAGTGACACCAGTCTGGAGACTGAGTCACAATAGGTTCACGTGTTCCAAATACCCGTGTGTGTCAGTGCACAACCAAATACATTGAAAAACGGAACGATTAATGGTTTGAGGGCTGGGGAGATAGCTCAGTGGCAGAACTCATGCCCGACATGAGCACGCCTGCCCCCAGTGCGAATCCTCGTCACAGAGCACGCCTGCCCTTGCCATACATCTTTAGTATTTCCCCTTCCATAACTTCCCATCCTTTACCATCCCTGCTGTTTGCATCCTGAGGTTGAACCAGGGCTTCACGCACCCCACGTGGCCCCTCTGCCAATGCAGCTGTGGCACCAGCCCAGAACCTCTGAGTTTACCCTTCTCGCCCCTTTGCCATCACTGCCAGTCTGGCTCTCCTGCATGGTTTCTGGTGTCCTAATTTAAATATTCAAACACTTCTTTTTATTCCCTGATGCTGTCTTTGGAGGATTCTGTTCTCTCATCTCTTCTCTCTTAACCGCTGAGCAGGTTTGCCACAGACCCTTTCAATGAGAGGGCTCCTCTGCCGCCTTCGGGTTTAAGAAGCTCTCCTTGGGTCTCGGGACTCCTGTCCCCGCTGGTGGGAAGGTCCGGATGAGACCCTGTCTGCCAGCTGGGAAGCCATCTGCAGGGCAGGCTCAGTGCCTGGGGGCCTCCAGGGGCGGCACTTCCAGGGGTCTTCACTGCTGTGCACCCTTCCTGTGAGGGGTCCTGTCCCCTGCATGGGGGGAGGGGCTGCGGATCCACAGCTCAGCAGGGAGCATCCGTGTGCACACTTCACTGCCCCAGCTTACTGCATGCTGCTGCCCAGCACCTCAGCTGGGCTGAATGACCTGTCCCTGCAGCCTCAGAGCATGACACAGGGTGTCACAGAGGAGCAGGAGCAGCCAGAGGCACCGTGGAGAGGTCACAGCAGCTGGGGCTGTTGGTGGAGGAGTTTCCACAGGGACAGGAACTTCATGTAGAAAGTCTTCCCGGGGGTGCTGGGCACAGAATGAGAAGACAGTGTGCTCAGAGGCTCCTTCAGCCTCACGGCCAGGCAGGAAACCGGCCTCCAACAGAGCGGATGGTGCATGAGGACAGAGCAGCTCAGAGGTTGTCGGATGGCGATGCAGCGAACAAGGCCATCGGCACCACCAGGCGCCTTCCTTGGCTCCACCGCAGAGGACGTGCACAGCTGGATGACACACATGTGCAGCGATGCTCTTGTCTGGCCCTGGGGTGACTCTCTAAAATGTGCTGAATGAAATGTTGAAGCAAATGCTTCGTATTTCATTTATTTACTCTTTTTTTTTGACTGCAAAAGTAGCAGTGATATTATTTTGTGTGGTCTAGGGATGCCAATATGAATACATGAAATAGACAGATGAAGAATTATCCCTTCCCCTCTCAATGTGGATTCTGAACAGGGAGATCCTAAACATTAGTAATAATTTTCCAAGTCTCAGTAGAAGTACCTGGGCACAGGAGACATCCACTTTGAATGAGGCAAACTTAGGATGAGTACCTGGTCCTTTCAACTTAAGTAAAGCACCTTAAATTATTTCAATAAATAAAATACAGAAATACTCTTCTTTTCTGCAGAATGATTGTAATCATTTACACCTCAGAAGATTCAGGTCCAAATGAAGAGGATAATGGTCTAATGGTGCCTGCTACTTTAGGTACAAAACTTTGAGCACAACAAAAAACTGAAAAGAAAGCACTCTAAGTTTTCAAGATGGTGGACTAGAGGGCGGCTGCTTTTCATGTTGCTCCAGGACTCAGGATTCAAAAGAGAAGATAGCGAGTGACTTGGGGCCAACTCAAAGCCGCAGGGTGAGTCTCTCCTGTTGGGGAGGCGTCCCGGATGGGGCAGTAGTCCCGGAACGCAGGGAACTTTGTGAAGTAGAGTTGCCTAGTGAGACACCCCTTTCCCCGCTGGAGCAGTGAAAACGGACAACTGGGAACTTTGCAGAGGAAGCTGCTGAGCACAGCGCTTGGTTTCAGAGTAACCCGTCGGGCTTCAGCGGCTGCCCAGAGGACGGCCTGCATAGGCAGGCAATTAGGTGCAGAACAGGGTCCCAGGTCCTAGGCGGCTTTTCGGTGGAAGAGCTGCAGAGACAAGCTGAGGGGCGGAACGAAGTTTCCAGGACTGCGGGCAGATTCTCTGAGGAGAGGCAGCCTAAGGAGACTCGTCTGCGAAGGGTGAGGCTCCCAGGCCCAGGAGGTAGGTCCGGGCCCCTGGGAACATTGCCTGGGAAGGCTGCCCTGATCAGGCAGCAAGATACCCTTCTCCCTGCTGGAGCAGTGAACACGGACAGCGGGAAACTTTGCAGAGGAGGCCACGCAGCATAACACTTGGTTTCAGAGCAACCCGCCGGAGCTCCGGCGGCTGCAAGAGGAAGAGCTGGGCAGCGAGCTGTTTGGACTCAGAGCAACCTCCTGAACAACGGGTGTGGGGGCTATCCTGAGGAGTTGGAGGTGCACAGTGAGTTGCTTGGTCTCCAAGCACCCACACAGAACACTGGGTGGCTGCCTGGAGGAAGAAGCGAGCGGCGGGTCGCTGGGGCTCGGAACATATGTGCGAGGCTCCAGGTGGCTGCTCAGAGGAGGGGTCGCATAACCAGGCGATTAAGAGCAAAGCACGGTCCGGGGACCTAGGAACCTTTTGTTGAAAGAGCTACACAGAGACAAGCTGAGGGGCGGAGCGAAGGTTCCAGGACTGCGGGCAGCTTCTCTGAGGAGGGGCTACCTAAGGAGACTCGTCTGCGAAGGGTGAAGCTCCCAGGTCCAGGAGGTAGGTCCGGGCCCCTGGGAACGTTGCCTGGGAAGGCTGCCCTGCCCAGGCAGTAGTTGTGGACTGAGGAACCTCTAGGAGGGGAACTGACCAGCGAGACCTCCCCATGGGGTTATTCTTCCCCTCCAGGTGAGGTTTTCCCACAAGGACGGTAAAACCAGAGACGCAGGCCCAAACAGGCCTTGCCTCAGCCCACAGCCTAGTTCCCCTTTGGATGACCATTGGTCAACAAGTGGAGGCACCTCTGCCCACTAGCAGGGAATATAGCCCACCTGAAGGCCACCACCCCTAGAGAGGCAGCTTCCGTGGGGAGCACCACATTATCAACTTCCTCCAAGACTTCAGGCTACTGAAGGCTAAGAGGGGATACACTAGCAATCTTCAGGGACATTATAAGTCAATAGAGGAAGTCTGCAACATCTCAGCAGTCCACTGATACCTGAACGACATGAGAAAACAAGGGAAGAAAATGCCTCAAACAAATCTGGATGTTACATCAATAAAATCCAATGACAGCATGGCAGAAGAAATGTCAGAAAGGGAGTTCAGAATGTACATAATTAACATGATAAGGGAAGCAAACGATGAAATGAAAGAGCAAATGCAGGCATTGAATGAACACACCAATCGACAGTTAAAAGAGCAAATACAGGAAGCAAAAGACCATTTCCAAAAAGAGTTAGAGATATTGAAAAAAAACCAAACAGAAATCCTTGAAATGAAGAAAACAATAAACCAAATTAAGAACTCCATAGAAAGCACAACCAATAGGATAGAACGCCTGGAAGACAGAACCTCAGATATTGAAGACAAAATATTTAACCTTGAAAACAAAGTTGAACAGAGAAGATGGTAAGAAATCATGAACAGAATCTGCAAGAACTATGAGATATCATGAAAAGGCCAAATTTGAGAATTATTGGGATTGAGGAAGGCTTAGAGAAACAAACCAAAGGAATGAAAAATCTATTCAATGAAATCATTTCAGAAAATTTCCCAAATCTGAAGAAAGAAATGGAAAATCAAGTTCAAGAGGCTTATAGGACTCCAAATACACAAAATTACAACAGTCCGACACCAAGGCACATTATAATGAAAATACCTAACATACAAAATAAAGACAGAATTTTAAAGGCTGTGAGAGAAAAGAACCAAATTACATTCAGGGGGAAACCAATATGAATATCAGCAGATATTTCAATCCAGACCTTAAAAGCTAGAAGGGCCTGGAATAACATTTTTCAAGCCCTAAAAGAAAATGGATGCCAACCAAGAATCTTATACCCAGCAAAACTTACCTTCAAATTTGATGATGAAATAAAATCCTTCCATGATAAGCAAAAGCTAAAAGAATATACAAAAAGAAAGCCAGCATTACAGAATATTCTCAACAAAATATTCCATGAGGAAGAGATGAAAAACAAAGAAGCAAATCAGCAAAGGGAGGAGCTATTCTAAAGGAACTCTCAAATAAAGAGGAATGAAGTTGTGTCAAAAATAAACAAATAAATGAATAAAATGAGTCAAAGGACCGGGAATACAAATCATATCTCAATAATAATCCTGAATATTAATGGCCTGAATTCATCAATCAAAAGACATAGACTAGCAGATTGGATAAAAAAGAAAGATCCAACAATACGTTGCCTGCAAGAGACTCATCTCATAGAAAGACATACCCATAGACTAAAGGTGAAAGGATGGGAAAAAACATAACATGCACATGGACCCAGCAAAAAAGCTGGGGTATCCATCCTCATTTCAGATAATGTGGACTTCAAGCCAAAGTTAGTCAGAAGGGATAAAGAAGGACATTTCATACTGCTTAGGGGAACCACAAATCAGCAAGATATAACAATCATGTATATCTATGCCCCAAAGAGTGGCTCATCCATGTATGTCAAACAAATCCTTCTCAATCTCAGAAACCAAATAGACCATAATAAAATAATACTTGGTGATTTTAACACACTTCTCTCACCACTGGACAGATCTTCCAAACAAAAATTGAACAAAGAAACCATAGAACTCAATAACGCAATCAATAATTTAGACTTAAGAGACATTTATGGACTATACCATCCAAACAAGTGAGAATACACTTTCTTCTCAGCAGCACATGGATCCTTCTCTAAAATAGACCATATATTATGCCACAAAGCTAATGTTAGCAAATACAAGAAGATAGAGACACTTCCTTGTATTCTATCAGATCATAAAGGATTGAAATTAGAAATAAATGAAAGAGTAAAAAACAGAAATTACTCCAACACCTGGAGATTAAACAATATGCTATTATATGATGAATGGATAACAGAAGATATTAGAAAGGAAATTAAAAAATTCTTAGAGGTAAATGAGAGCAAAGAAACATCATATCAAAATCTCTGGGACACTATGAAAGCAGTACTTAGAGGAAAATTTATTTCATGGAGCGCATTCAATAAAAGAAGTAAAACTCAACAAATAAACGACCTAACACTACAGCTCAAAGCCCTAGAAAAAGAAGAACAGACCAACACCAAAAGTAGTAGAAGACAGGAAATAGTTAAACTCAGAGCTGAAATCAACGAAATTGAAACAAAAGAAACAACACAAAAAATTGACAAAATAAATAGTTGGTTCTTCGAAAAAATAAACAAAATTGATAAATCTTTAGCCACACTAACAAAGAGAAGATGAGAGAAAACCCAAATCACCAAAATTCAGAATGAACAAGGAAATATCACAACAGACGCGATTGAAATACAAAACATAATTAGAAGCTATTTTGAAAATCTATACTCCAACAAAATAGAAAATTTCGAAGATATCAACAAGTTTCTAGAGACATATGAATTGCCTAAACTGAACGAGGAGGACATACACAATTTAAATAGACCAATTTCAAGTAATGAAATAGAAGAAGTCATCAAAAGCCTACCAACAACGAAAAGTCCAGGACCTGATGGGTTCTCAGCCGAGTTCTACAAAACCTTTAAAGAAGAGCTCATTCCAATACTTTTCAAAGTATTCCATGAAATAGAAGAGGAGAGAACTCTCCCAAACTCATTCTACGAAGCCAATATCACCCTGATACCTCAACTAGACAGAGACACATCGAGGAAAGAAAATTTTAGACCAATATCCTTAATGAACATCGACGCAAAATTTTAGCAAATCGCATACAAAACATATTAAAAAGATAGTGCACCATGATCAAGTGGGTTTCATCCCAGGGATGCAAGGTTGGTTCAACATCAGGAAATCAATAAATGTAATTCACCATATCAACAGACGTAAAGTCAAGAATCACATGATTATTTCAATAGATGCAGAAAAAGCATTTGATAAAATACAGCACCCCTTCATGCTCAAAACACTAGAAAAAATAGGGATAATGGGAACATTCCTTAACATTGTAAAGGCCATCTACGCTAAGCCCATGGCTAATATCATTCTAAATGGTGAATAACTGAAAGCATTCCCCCTAAAATCTGGAACAAGACAGAGATGCCCTCTTTCACCACTCCTATTCAATTTCGTCCTTGAAACTCTAGCCAGAGCAATTAGATAGACCAAAGAAATTAAAGGGATTCGAATAGGAAAAGAAGAACTCAAACTATCCCTATTTGCTGATGATATGATTATATACTTAGAGGAACCAGGAAATTCCAACAGAAAACTCTTAGAACTCATAAGTGAATTTAGTAAAGTAGCGGGATATATGATCAATTCTCATAAATCTAATGCATTTTTATACATAAGTGATGAATCTTCAGAAAGAGAAATTAGGAAAACTACCCCATTCACAATAGCCTCGAAAAAAATAAAATACTTGGGAATCAATCTCACAAAAGAGGTGAAAGACCTCTACAATGAGAACTACAGAACACTAAAGAAAGAAATTAAAGAACACCTTAGAAGATGGAAAGATCACCCATGTTCCTGGATAGGCAGAATTAATATTGTCAAAATGGACATACTACCAAAAGTGCTATACAGATTCAATGCAATTCCAATTAAAATCCCAACGATGTACCTTACAGAAATAGAACAAGCAATCATGAAATCCATCTGGAAGAATAAGAAACCCAGAATAGCTAAAGCAATCCTTCGCAGAAAAAATGAAGCAGGGGGTATTGCAATACCAGAACTTCAACTCTACTACAAAGCAATAGTAACAAAAACAGCATGGTATTGGTACCAAAATAGACAGGTAGAATAGAGGACATGGACACAAACACAAATAAATATAATTTTCTCATACTAGACAAAGGGGCCAAAAATATGCAATGGAGAAAAGATAGCTTCTTCAACAAATGGTGCTGGTAAAATTGGAAATCCATATGCAACAGAATGAAACTAAACCCATATCTCTCACCGTGCACGAAACTAAACTCAAAATGAATTAAGGACCTTGGAATCAGACCAGAGACCCTGCATCTTATAGAAGAAAAAGTAGGTCCAGATCTTCAACATGTCGGCTTAGGACCAGACTTCCTCAACAGGACTCCCATAGCACAAGAAATAAAAGCAAGAATCAATAACTGGGATAGATTCAAACTAAAAAGCTTTCTCTCAGCAAAGGAAACTATCAGCAATGTGAAGAAAGAGCCTACAGAGTGGGAGAAAATCTTTTCCAATCATACTTCAGATAGAGCACTAATCTCCAGAATCTATAAAGAACTCAAAAAACTCAACACCAAGACTACAAATAACCCAATCAACAAATGGTCTAAGGAAATGAACAGACACTTCACAGAAGAAGACCTACAAGCAATCAACATATGGAAAAATGTTCAACATCTCTAGTAATAAGAGAAATGCAAATCAAAACCACCCTAAGATTCCATCTCACCCCAATTAGAATGGCGATTATCAAGAATACAAGCAACAACAGGCGTTGGTGAGGATGTGGGGAGAAAGGTACAGTCATACATTGCTGGTGGGGTTGCAAATTCGTGCAGCCACTCTGGAAAGCAGTGTGGAGATTCCTTAGAAAATTTGGAATGGAACCACCATTTGACCTAGCTATCCCACTCCTTGGCCTATATCCAAAGGACTTACAATCAGCATACTACAGAGATACAGCCACATCAATGTTCATTGCTGCTCAATTCACCATAGCCAGATTGTGGAACCAACCTAGATGCCCTTCAGTTGATGAATGGATAAAGAAACTGTGGCATATATATACAATGGAATATTACTCAGCCATAAAAAATGATAAAATTATGGCATTTGCAGGCAAATGGATGAAATTGGAGAATATCATGCTAAATGAGGTAAGCCAATCTCAAAAAACCAAAGGAAGAATGATCTCACTGATAAGTGGATGATGATACATAATGGGGGGTGGGAGGGGTTAGTTTTAGGGTTAGAGTTAGGGTTAGGGAGGGGGGCAAGAATGGGGGAAGGAAGGACTGTATAGAGGGAAAAGAGGGATGGGAGGGGTGGGTGGAAGGGAAAAAATAACAGAATGAATGAACCAACATTACCCTATGTACATTTATGATTACACAAATGGTATGCCTTTACTCTATGTACAAACAGAGAAACAACATGTATCCCATTTGTTTACAATAAAAAAAAAAGAAAGCACTCTAACTGCTATACAGCAATTGCTTATGATCCTCACTAATTAATTGGGCATAATAAATAAATTTCAACTAGAACCATAATGAAACAGAAAAAGAACCCAGTAAGTCAACAACAATAATAATCTCCCATTATTATTTTAAGATTATTTAAAATAATAATTTATTTAAATTATTTTAAAGATGAGCTTCATAGAGGAAGGAGAATATAAGACAGAGGGAGCAGCTAACCACTAGTAACCTGCGGCATTGCACTTGGGCAACTTTTCTTGAATGTTGATTTTCTGTCTTCTAGGAATTGTAGAAAGTTTCAGAGGTTATCAAGAACACAAGCAGCACGGGATACAATAAATGCTGTTGGGTGAAAAGACCAGGAGATGATGTTCTTAAAAATCAAATGTTGAATGCGGACATACTGCAAAACTTCGAGGACTGTCACAGGGGCTGTTGGAACTCCCAGCTTGTTCACCATCGGGTGTGCTGGCCGAGTGTGTGTTATGCCTCCACACACTCCTCACACCACCAACTGACAGTGAGCCAAAGAATGGATCTAGGTACCACGTCCCTGGGCATGTTCCATCTGAGGGCCGGCCTACAAGGATTTACTAACCTCGATGGGACTCTCGACTCAGTTTATTGTGCTGAAACACGGGGATCATCTTTGAGTTCATTTGCAAAAAACATCAGATATATTTTGGTGGGATTTTGATTTCACAGTTTCGCTACCAAAAAAATAAATAACAATGCATGAAACACTTCATTTAAAAATATGTGTGTATATTTATTTATTAGGTATTAAATTTAAAATGTCTTCATTTTAAATAGGTAGTA
The DNA here is from genome assembly GCF_902686445.1 of Sciurus carolinensis. Taxonomy (NCBI): domain Eukaryota; kingdom Metazoa; phylum Chordata; class Mammalia; order Rodentia; family Sciuridae; genus Sciurus; species Sciurus carolinensis. The sequence continues at coordinate 2,523,060 of NW_025920112.1, forward strand.
AATCACATTTGTCTGAATTTTTAACATATCTGTAACTGCATGGAAACTGAATTAAACCAGATTCAATTTAGGGTTTTGAGTGAGCACATCTCTTATGGATTCTTGCATCTGGAAGCCCAAGATTCATCTTCTGAAAAGTCCAAAGAAAAGAACACTGCAAAGATCATGCAGGGAGAATCTCCTCTTTGTCCCAAAGTCGCCCTTTTCAAAGCCAAATTGAAAAGCAAAGGTGGTGAGCGCCAGGGAATCAGTAGGGGGAAGATCCTCCCTTCAGGTTTGCACAACAGAACCCATGGAACCAAGTTCTACCATTTTTAAAACTTTTAAATTTAAGTAGTAAATTTATAAGCATCTGTTTGATAAATCTGAAATGTGTAGCTCTTGGAAATTGGGTTGTTTTAGAAATAATCACTTGGGTTAACTATGCAGCTACTCTTCTTCCCTAGACAAATATATTGTGAACGCCTACTATTTTCCAAAACTAATGCTAAATTTACATTTTGTCTTTTAGCAAATGCTGTGTAAAATCAGAGGAACAAAAGTCAGCTTGGTACTAAGCACAAACCATTTTAGAGTGTTTTCCAAGCCTCTCTAAGGGAGAGTGAAAGCTTTCTGTGGCTCTCGACTTCCTGTCTGATTGATGTGATGGGCCACCGGCATTTTCCGTGGGCTGACCCACTTTCCCAGAAGTCTCAGCCAAGCGTCCTTTACCTCTTTGTTCCTCAGTGTGTAGATGAGCGGGTTCAACAGGGATGTGACCACAGTGCAGAAGGTGAAAAACCTGCCATTCTTTGAAGCAAAGTTGGACTTAGGGTCAGTGTACACCATGGCCACGGTCCCATAAAACATGGAGACCACGAGGAGGTGGGGGGAGTGGATGGAAATGGCTTCCTGCCTTCGCTCCTCTGACTTCATGCTCCTCACAGCCTGAGCTATGTGCAGCCATAGGAAGCCAGGATGAGCCCCACAGGCACTAGGGTGAAGATGACGGAAGAGACGGTTAACCGCCACTCACTGGCAGAGGGAAGGAGTCTCTCACACAAAGCCGTCCAGTGGGTGATGGGAGCAGAAGAGGAGCTGGAATGTGACAGGGGACAGGTTGAGAGACTCTGTCAGTCCAGAGAGCCAGGCCACAAGAGCCAGTGTCCATCAGAGCAGGGCTGCCTGATGACGGTGCAGCGCAGGGGCTGGCAGACCACAGCGTAGTGGGCGAAGGACCTCCATAAAAAGGTAAGTTTGGGAAACTGGAATTTTTAGAAGGGATCTAGCTAGTTTTTAAAAGAAGATGAACATATTTAGATTTCTAGGCAGTCTTAGGATGGCACATGTATTTTCCCCTAAATTACCCTAATAACATGACTTCTTCTCCACAAGTCTTTGTTTTTTTTTTTTTTTTTTTTTTTTTTTTGTGGTAAATGGGTATTTTTAAGCAACTGTCCCTTGAATCCCTTGGAATTCACCTCAAAATCTGCAGTCACGACCTTTCCAGTGGCCACCCCCATCTGACCGCTGTGGGCCATCCACGTGTGGCTCTCGGACTGGCCTTTCCACTCTCCGTTCAACTGTTTCTACCATGTTTGAAATGATTTGGTGAGCAGAGGGGTGAGGGATGTATCTTTCAAAGATGTATTCTCCGAAAGCAGCAAGGCCTCGTTTTGCTCTGCTGGTGGCGTTATTGGGAAGACACGACGTGGAGGTCAGCCCAGGACAAAGTTCTTTTGCACTCACCAACCACCAGTGCACAGTCTGAACAGTGGGACTGGGGACAAGGTGAATCAGCTACACATCAGAAGAAGTAGTTTGGCAGAGGAGAACCACCAATGTCCCAAGGTGGCAAACCTGGTGCATTCGCTTCAGATGAATTGTCTCAATTTAAGTGACTTAAGAAATCCCAAATCACTATCTGAGAAGTGCTTCAAGTCCCATTTCACAGGAATGAAGTCCAGATGAAGGAGATAACAGTTCAAGAAGGCCTGCATCCTGTCAGCTCCAAACCCCAAGCGCTGATAAAAACAGTCTAAAAGAAAGCTCTGTAATCAACATATAATTCTTGTTTTATGAATGTCCATTATTGAACTCCTCAATAATAAACTGGGCAAAATAACTGAATTTCAACCAAGAACCATGACTAAAAAATATAAACAAATCAAAGCAAAGAGGTTATAAAGTTTGTGGCATCTTATGACTAAAAAATATAAACAAATCAAAGCAAAGAGGTTACAAAGTTTGTGGCATCTTAGTTTTGTGCCATGGGCAGAGGAGAAGGTGACCCAGACACATTAGTTACATGACACCAACCTGGACCGTTGAGTTTGAGAGCATGTTCATGGAATATTAATTTTCTGCTTCCCAGGGATTGTTCAAAGGAAACAAAGTGTAAAAGATGTTCTCAGAAAGTAATGTTAGATGAAAGGAAACTGAGTTGTAGATTGTGGACCTTAGATATCGAAGTTGGGGAAACAAGGCAAACCCACTCTAAAACACCACCCAGGACTGGTCCTGCTGGGTGGGGACTTCAGTGCCTGTCCCGGCCGGCACAGGGGTGAGATGCACAGATGGCCTGGCTTGTGGGATGGACTCGCGCCTGGCCTGTGGGTGAGGGACATGACCAGTTGACTCGTCACCAAACAAGTGCATCATAGGGATCCAAGAATTTCAGAGGCTGCATTTGTGTGTGACAAACACCAGGATCCTGATATTGGGGATGACAAGGGTGGATGCAGAAACCCAAAGAAGTGCTCAGGATGCAGGGAAGTCCTGTGCCCAGGTGTGCTAGCTCCCGGGAGGCAGTGTGGTCGGGGACAGGAGAGCGTGCCAGCTCCAGCTGCAGCTAGGGAGACGCTCGCTTTGCTTTTCTGGAAGCAATCCGCATCTGCCTTCAGGCCTCTGCTCCTCCTATCTTTCTCTGCGGAGCACCAGGAACTAAAGACAGAAGGTTTTTCAAGATTGGCTTATCTCACTTAGCATAATATTCTCCAATTTCATCCATTTTGCCTGCAAATGCCATAATTTTATTCTTCTTTATGGCTGAGTAATATTCCATTGTGTATATATACCACGGTTTCTTTATCCATTCATCAATTGAAGGACATCTAGGTTGGTTCCACAATCTGACTATGGTGAATTGAGCAGCTATGAACAATCTCGCTGATAAGCGGATGATGACACAAAATGGGGGGTGGGAGGAGGGCAAGAATGGAGGAAGGAGGGACTGTATAGAGGGAAAAGAGGGGTGGGAGGGGTGGGGGGGAAGGAAAAAATAACAGAATGAATCAAACACCATTACCCTATGTAAATGTATGATTACACAAATGTTACGCCTGTACTTCATGTACAAGCAGAGAAACAAGATGTATCCCATTTGTTTACAATAAAAATAAATTTAAAAAAAATGAATAAAGACAGAAAGTCCACCTGTTCCCTTCAGACTATGCCTTCCGTTGTCTCAGTTCCAGCACATTTGATTTGTGTGCACACTATCAACTGGCTCAGAACACCATACTGCGCCAAATGGGGGCATTTGGACAAGAATGTTCCCCTCGTTCTTTGGGCTTTTGTCTTTGAAATGATTTCATGGGTTCAATCTATCTTTAGAGAAAGAAAAAATAAACTCACATCAATGGTGTTTGGTGGCGGTTTGGGTTGAAATGAAATTTAATTGTTTGTAAAAAATTATCATTCTATAAATGCATTTTATGAACACTACAAGCAATCTGAAAAAACATATATACATAAATATACGTGTATATTTACTCTAAAAACCTTGTTTACCATTTCAACAGGTATTTAACTAAGTCATGTACGTAGAGAGATATTGATACACGTCCACAGAATGATTGATAGTTAGATAGATACACACAAATAAATAAGAGATACCCAACAGAATAGGTGCATGCTGTACTTAGCTCTACATTTTACCAAATAGTATCACTGGATACCTAGACTCTTCTTTGAATACTTTAAGAAATATAACTTAAACTATTATAATATTTTGCTTTAGTAACATAGCTTATATACAAATTTTTCTCTTCAGTGTAAGCCTCTTTGAGATCTTTGCTAGTCTGAAGCAGCACTCAGAGGGATATCCAGGTTCAGAATCCCTTGCTTCCATCTGTGTTTGCAGCTTTTGCTAAAATAAGTGTCCTCTTCCAAACCACGTATAGAAGTCCCCTCCCAGGGAGGAGGGTGCTGTGACATACTGCAGCTGTTGGCCCCTGTGGGTTGACTAACAAGGGACTGGGAATGTAGCTCAGTTGGCAGAGTACTAACTAGGAGCCTGTCAATCACCAGCTTCTCCTTGTTACTCTGAGAGAAAGAGCGGGACCCTGCTGTGGACTTAATTTGCATATTTGTCAGCCTTTCTGTTTACAAGTCATCTGCAAATTCTTCCTCACTAAAGTCCTTCCTCGGGCAGCTTGTTGAGCTGACAGGTTTATCTTCTGATTTGCATCTAGCTGTGATCCACAGGGTTAGGAATATTGGCCTGTGGGTTCTCTCTTCTCCAACGGTGGTCGTTCTCCTTCGCTGCTGGCAGTGAGGCTAAGAGGTGCTAACCCGGGTGCTTGTCCAGTTACCTGTCTTTCACTCTACAGCTCTTCCATCAGCACTGGTTTCTGGGTGATGTAGGAGTGCCCTTTATTGCCTATTTGGTTTTGACTGTTGAGAGTGGGGCGCCTGGGACTTCTCAGTTCCCTGCATCCTGCGGACAGGTTTGCTGTTTTCATACTTCTGCTCCAGTCACCCAGGGAGACATCCGCCACATTCTCAGGGTAGCAATGGCCAGATGGACCAACCTGTCAAGGAGAAGAGTGCTTCAGTTTCTCTCTTCTATTTTATGAGACTATGGAACTACATTTCAGTGTATCATTACTTAGTATTTAATAAATACATTAATATAAATTTTAGTTCTAAATAGGTCATTATTGTATTCAATCTGACACTGATTCTAATTAGTATATATAAAATGTCAAAAATGTGGGAAAATTAAATCCTATAGTTTCTTTCTTTCTTTCTTTCTTTCTTTGAGAGATGATCTTGCTAAGTTCCCTAGGCTGACCTTGAACTCATGATCCTCTTGCCTCTGCCTCAAAAGTAGCTGGGTTTATATGTGCGCACCACCATACCCGGTTCTATAATCTACTTTAAAACAACAGTTCACTAAGCGATCCGCTGCATGACTCTTCAGGAGGGAATCATGAATCCATTGCTGCGACTTGAGGAATGGTAGGTTTGGGAAACACTGCTTCTGCAACCTGGAGTCAGAAAAGTAGCTGGGAGGTGGGTGTTCTGACAGTCAGATTCTGCAGTACGTTGGGAACACAGGATCCTTGAAGCTGAATAGCGTATGGTGGTAATCTGCATCTGAAAACACACCCTATTTCAGAATTTTGTGCATCTCCTTCAATTCCAAGTGCAGGTTATGCCTTCCAGGTTGATGTTGGCCTGGCCTTGCCTTTTGCCATCTCTAGACTTTCACTCTCTGAATGTGAGCGCTTACCTGGGCAGAACAGAGATCAGGCAGAGCTAGCATGTCACAAGCCGCTGCTCCGGAGCCAGCTGAGGCTGTCCCCTGGATTGAGGACTGGGCACAGATGCCCGACTCTGACAAGCTCCATCGCTGGATATAAGGCATGGTGCTGGCATTAGGAAATGGGCAGGAAAGTTTCAAACACTTTCTTTTCTACTGAGGATAAAAAAGGAGGACAGAGGAGAGCGGGCGCTGAGGAGCCTCTGCGGACCTCTTCTTTTGGGGCAGTTAGCTGCCAGCCCCACATGCTGCCCAGTGCCTTCCTTATGTGTGGTGAGTGTATTGAAACATCACATGTGTATCATAAACATGGAAAATATTTAGGATTTTAAGTATCTGTTAAGACATACATATTTTTAAAAAGTAAAGAAAAAACCATCAAGTTCTTTCCTCTCTGACTTAGAATGATGATGCTGTGATTACCCAGAGAATTGCCGAACACTTCTTTAATTGCTATTCTAGAAAATCTGTGTGACTTTTATAAAAGTTTGAAAAGGCTATGAACACATTTGAAAACTAATTTCTGAAGAAAACTCACTAATGTAAATAAAAAGGTGTTTCTTTAAGGTGTATAATATTTCACTTTTGGCCACATCATACCTCAAAAAATAAAAAGGAAAGATGTTTGACAAGACTGGATGAAATGAGTGTACTGGAAAAATACATCGCAACTAGAAAGTTATGAAAACTGTTTTCCCTGATATGTAACTTGTGTAATACATGATTTTTTTGTAAAGTAAAATTCAAACACTACAACTAAGGTGTCTCAGGAGAAATATAAAACAAAACTGAAAAGGTACGTGGAGCCAGCAAAGCTTGAAGAGTTAACAGCAGAAAATTAAAATTTTAAGTATTTCACGGGAGCTGAAGTTCCCTGAAGAAGCTGAATCTATAGTGATGCCCCTTCAGCCTGCTGGCCCTCAGCCGACCAAACACATATAGTTTTAAAGTTTTCTGCCAAATATTAATCTGCCAAAAAATCTTTCTCATTTTTCCAACATATTTCTGTGTTTATTAACATAATAGAATTTTCTTGCTTTCCATACTCACTGTCAGTGAGTGACATTTCATAAAACTAAAAGGAAGACTATTCCCTGGGCAGCCACACAGGGGACTCTGAGCATATCTATATGCAGCGTCTTTGCAGAATTGTCCTGCATGCTTCATGTTCTGTTTTCTTATTGGCCATTCTACCAGTTTATTGGGGATATCATTAAAAACTTCTACGGTTTGTAAAAGGTGCTTGATATTCCATTGCTTCACTTATTTTATTTAATTATCACTTGTGTTTTTTCCTTATAATATGAATATTCAAAACTAGAAACTGCTACACTTTGCCAAGGGTTTGTACGTTTCTCTTAAGCACGATATCAGAAAGACAGCTCTGCCACCCTCGGGTTTGTGCCCCCGATGCTGGGGACGCCGTGTCCCTGGTGGGAACTGTTCGGCCTTTTCAGGCTTCCAGATCCTGGGCCTGTGGGAAGAGGGCTCAGGACAACCTGAACCTGGTACAGCTCAACCAGACTCAGTCCTCCAGAAAAAGTGTGCGACCTTCCCATCAAAGTGACGGCTCAGGCCCCCGGGGGCCAGAATGTGTTTTGGGGCAATTAGGAAGATGATTGCCTCTTGCCATTCAGTGAGAGAGGAAATAGCAAGCTCCCTGGACACTTATTTTATAAATGACTTTTAATCGTTTCTATGCTTTGAAATGTACTACAACACACAGAAGCACCACACCAAACACCAAATCTTGCAGTTTACGGATGGTTATAGGGAAATAGCCCTGAAACAGCCAGGTAAAGGTCACCCAGGAGAAACTGATCAGGTCAGCACTGAAGAGCCCTCTGGGCTTCCTCTCGGCCACCACCCTCCCCCCATGAAGGCCAGTGCTGTGGAACCTTCAGAGGCCACCTCACGCTACCTGCAGAAAAGTGGACATCTGAGCAGAGCTGCTGGGTCCCCACCCACGTCTCCCACCATGCATGGCAATGACCAGGCCACCACCACCAGGACCGGGGATTATGGCTCACCTATTCTCACACCAAGGCCCTATTTTGATCCCATTCAGGATCTTGTGCTGCATTTAGTTGTGGACTTTGATACCTTTGAAGAATATTGAAGAATAGTGATTGGTTATTTTGCCAAATGAATTTGATAATAACCATCTACTGCAATATCATTATTGTGTTATTAGGTAAATATGTATTTCTCAATATTATAATTTAGCTTTTACTGTTGATCCAAAGTTGTTTATGAGAGGATATAGATTATGCTCCTTGTTGTATGGCTGAAATATAAAGAGGAGGACTTCTTTTTGCAGTGACAAGAAACCACACTGGTGCATGTATATGCTTACACACACACACACACACACACACACATACACACACATAGAAACAACACGAAACCACACAATATCAACAACAAGCAGTTCAACAACATTCAAAAAGATAAACAGTTTGGAAAAAAATGAATTCTGAACCCCACGGTTAACACTATAGAAAATTTTATGTAAAATACCTCTTGTGACCTTATAGCAAAAGATGCCAGCAGATGTCAGGCCACTTGAGACTAACGCCCACAACAACAACAACAACAACAACAAAAAAAGATCAAAATTATTTTGTAAGAAGCTTATATTTTTGTCATCTGCCCCAGTTAATGTCTAGTCACTGCCACTTCATGAATAGCTTCTGGCTTGAACCAATTTGCCTTCGCTCAGCTGAGAAATAGACCAGGTGGACAAGATCCAAGGGGCTGACTGTCCCCCTGCTGCTCAGCAGAGGGGCTGCTCCGCCCTCTCCAGCTTCCTCAGCAATACACTGCCCAGTGCTGGCCCAGTGGCCAAGTGGAGAGTGAGAAACAGGGACAGAGGATGAAAGCAGCAGAGGCATGAAAAGAGAAGCAGAAACTCCTTTTCAACACAGAAATATAACATGGGTCCAGTGCAGCTGCTTAAGGACATTGAATGCACAAGGAGTGGACAGAGAAAGCCCACCCTGAAAGGAGCTTATGACTGAGACACCACGGACTGGGAGTTCAGGAAGTGAGGGCACCAGGAGACCTTGATCATCTGACGTGGAGAGAAGAAGAGACCATGGTGCCAAAATTCCCTACTTCACCATTTCCTGAAAGACAGGTCCCACGCTCAACATTTTCCTCAGAGCAGCAGTGACATCCTTGTTCCGGAAACTGTAGATTAAGGGGTTCAGCACTGGAGTGAGTATGGTGTAAAAGACGGACACCACCATGTCCTTCTGTGGGGTGTGGTAGGAGCTGGGGAGCATGTAGGTGTAGACAGCAGCCCCATAGAAGAGTGTGACCACCATCATGTGTGAGGAGCAGGTGGCCAGGGCCTTCCTCCTGCCCTCTGCTGAGTTCATCCTGTGGATGGTGAGCAGGATGCAGGAGTAGGAGCCTGAGATGACTGTCACGGGGATGAGGAGCATGAGGACACAGCACAGGTACATGAGCGTCTCGTAGAGTGAGGTGTCCGAGCAGGAGAGCTTCATCACGGCAGGGACTTCACAGAAGAAGTGCTGGATCTCCTGGGATCTGCAGAATGGGAAGGTCATGGTGACAGAAGTCAGCATGAAGCCATCCACTGATCCCAGGAACCAGCACCCAGATGCCAGGAGGAGACACACCTTTTGGTTCATGAGCACAGAGTAACGGAGTGGATGGCAGATGGCCACGTAGCGGTCATAGGCCATGGCACCTAAAAAGAAAAACTCAGAGCCTGCTAGTGTCACATAGAGGAACATCTGCAGCCCACATTCAGGGACAGAGATGGTACTCACGCCCAGCACCTGGTCCAGGAGCACCTTGGGCACAGTGATGGAGATGTACATCATGTCCATGAGGGACAGCTGGCTGATGAAGAAGTACATGGGGGTGTGGAGCTGGGTGTTGGAGTGTATCAGGAGGATCAGGAGCGCATTTCCAGACAGGGCCATGAGGAAAACCAGGAAGAGGACCACACAAAGCAGAGCTGGGTGCTGGGATTGACCGAAGAGTCCCACCAGGATAAAATCTGTCCACACAGTGTGATTGGTCATCCAGGTGGCAATGTCCATGAGCTTCTCCCTGGGACACCGAGAAAGTTTTGGTTAAGGTCGTATAGCAGGTTGAAATGAATTCTTACTGTTCTGTCACATGCTTGTATATCAGACTGACATTGCCAATCAAAGGATGTTCCTGACCTTTGGATCCAAGGAGTTTAGATGACCTGTAGTTAAAAAACATTATTAAGAAGAAACCTAAAACCTCACAAGTGTGGGTGAAATGAGGTGGTAACTTGCAACAAGGTGCCACATTTCTAGGTCATGAGTATCCTGAAGAGTATAGTTTGTCATTGAGAACTGGATATGTGCAGACTCACTATCCAGTGTCCAAACAAATTGGGGGACATTACACAAATAAGATAAATCACACACAATATTTCCTGAGTTTTATTTATTAATCTGTACACTAAGTTTTAATCTTTCTGGTTTAACTCTCTGGTTTTAAGTGGTATACTAAAAACTCTCAGACCTATATCGATAATAGAAATATTTATGAAGTAACCAAAACAAAATTTGGGGAAAATCCTCACCTAACATTTGAACCCACTAAGCCCATAGGATCAGGCCATATTGGGAGGGTCTGTGAGCTGTGGAGTGAGTCTCCTGTTCTCTCCAGCAGAGTGGGGTCTTCACAGGACCAGGCTTTTGGAGACCTGAAAGGCACATCTAAGGATCCCAGGTCATGACTGGCCTCCAACCTTCGCTTCTGCTGCCTGGAACCTCCACCTCCCTATCCACTCTGTCTCATGGAGGGCAAGAATGGTGTCTGACCCCAGGTGTGGTGAGGATGAAGACAGGCAAGGTAATGACAGTTCCCCGAATTCTACCTCTAACAAATGAACAGACAGACATGGTAGTGATTGACATGAGCACTAATCACTCTGCAGACCCTGTCTTAGACCTGGCTGTTACTGCTATGGTGACATAATATTCAGTACTTCAGATCTCTGGTTTGGACATCCATTTATATATTTAATACTTTGGTTTTCAAGATAACATAAGAAAAGCTATGTAAATAAAGCTTATAATCAACTTCAAAGAAAAGTATTTAGATTTGATAATTTCTGTGCTTTATATATACTTGTTTTATATAAAATGTATTAGCTTTAAATATATATTGTATTAAACATCACTTTGAGTGACTATTTGAGATATTCACTGGTGTGACCCTGGCTAAGCACAGCTTCCTGAAGCTCATCTGCCTTCAGTCTCACCCAGACTACCCCAAGTTCATGTTAATGCTCTGCCATTTGCATGCACTCTCTGGGGAAGGACTAGCATTTAGGACAGCTATTCACCAGAAAGGCTTTGATTGTTTTTGCCAACATCATGTGCTCCATCGACTGCCACAATTGATTTCCATGGAAACTGAGAGGCAGAGAGCTAACAGAACAACTCAGAGAGCTCTCAGGGACAGCTGGTTGTTGCTGCTGTGTCTTGATAATCAGCCACCTCTGTGTAGATCCTGGACATCTAGATCAAGGACTCATTAACCTGGCCTGCACTTCAGAAGGTCACTCTCAGTCTACACAAGGAAAAGGCCACTGAGATTTAGGTGGGATTTTTAAATAGCAACGAAATAAGTTAGGAACAGTGAAAGACATAAAATATGTCTGCTGTTTATTAAAGAAATCAATAATGGCTTCTTCCACATTTTCTATTAAAGACATTAAACCTTTCCAACCCTCCTTTTCTGACAACTTAACTGTTAAATTTGATGCTCTATCAACAGGAAGGAGCTAACATCTCTTCTCTTGGAAAGAGTAGCACTAGCTACAATGCAGAGGTATTATTTTTAAGAAATTAATGTTTCAAGTCCCTTTTGAAACCTTGTAATGGTTCCTAAATCCAGTTTTGACATTCCACTCTCAATAGTCTGTGCTGGGAAGTGCTAGAGCAGAGGACCACTACTGCTAGTACTTCAGCCCGAGTCCAGAATGGCTGAGAGCCACCCCAGAGTCTAGAATGACTGAGACAGGGACAGAAGAGGTACAAAGACAGGGACAGAAGTGGTCAGTGTGTAGTTGGTAGATGATATTTAACAACAGAGAGATGATAGGTGGATAAATAGATTTCCTCTCCATCAAATCCTACTCTGCTGACATGAAGGTAGAGTTCTATGGAGAATGATTTGGAATCACACTGGCTGTCCTGTCCACCGCTGTGAACAAGGTGGAGAAAAACTGGAGTCCACCAGCCAGTGTGAAGAACTGGACAGCATTTGATGAAAGCATAGTGGGTGAGAGGAGGCAGGAGGGAGGGGCTCCAGGGAGAATCTCTGCAACTGTCCTGCAGCAACACAGTGTGACCTCCAGAACACAGGGCAAAGAGGAAATGAGCTGTGCTCCACACACAGACCCGTCCTGCCTTCTACTCTTCCTCTTCTCTAGGCACTGGCTTGAGTTTCATGGGAACAGCCTGGTACATGTTTCACATGGGCATTTGGTAACAGTGCTGGTAGAGAAACACCCATTCTCAGAAGTCAGCAGCATCCAGGGATGGCTGCCCAAGCTTCACCTTCTCAGAGCCTCTGAAAACCTGCTCACCTTATTTCCTCAGAGTACAGACTGACAGTCCAGCACCTCAGGACATCTGCCGAACATCACACAGGTGACCTGAGAGGGGACACATCCCACCCATGGTGCAGCAGTGCACATCGCTACCTGTGTGACCCTGGAAAACAGGGTCCTCCCTCTGCCATCTACACCTGGGGTCTGGACCACCCACCTCTGTGATACCAGGGAAACACAAACATGCTCAGGAGAATTGCTTCCAGCTCTGCTGCGACCCCACGACTCACCCCCACGGGAAGCAAGACAGCCCTTCTCCCTCTGCAAGTTTCCAGTCTCAGGACAACTAATGCAACATCCTACCACCATCCAAACAGAAGAAGGGACATACGCTCTTATGTCCATAAATCATTGGAAATAAAAAAAAAAAAACTCCTTAAGATGTTGAAGTAAAAAATGCTAAGAGAACTTTAAAAATGAAAACACATTTCTTTTCTCCAAAGAAACAGATGGTAGAGAAAAATGAGGAAATGCCACCAGGACCTAAGAGAACACCTGGACAGCAGGTCAGCAAGCCCCATGCAGCAAGGACCTGAGCACCCAGAGCCACCTGCCTGGCTGGACTCACCTCAGAAGATGCTGTGCTCACCCACAAGGCCAGGGAGTGTGGCCTGGCTAGTCACCAGGAAGAGGAGCGTGACGTCACCTGGCTCAGGATGCTCACAGGGGATTGGATGAGAGTTGCCTGTCCACAGATCCCTCTGGGACCAGGAGGACAATGCAGTGGAGCTCAGGAAGCTACAGAGCTCTCTGTGCACAGTTCTATCTGGATCAGTCTCATGCCTGAACTGTCTCCCTTTAGGTTAAATCCCAAACCTTCACCAATATCAACACTGATCTCAAACCTCACATTGTCTGCAACGTCTGACCAATGAACGTATGAGTCGCTTTGTGTGTGTGTGTGTGTGAGTGTGTGTTTCTGGTGTGACCTTGAAGTGAATTTTGTGAGGTACTCTCAAACATGGGGATGGAGCCCTAAACTCAGAAATCAACTGATGTGGGAGCCTGGAGGGAGTCCTCCTGGCAGCCCTGCCCTTCTCTCCATCACTGCTTGAGCTCCTTGTTTCCGGCCATTCACTGTCCATCTAAGTCACTTTAGATTGAAATTAATTGTCATTTATTTGTTTTATTTTATTTTATGTACTGTCATGCAAATTATTGGAAAGCCTCACACTGCTTCAGTCAAAATATAAGAGTTTACCATAATATATTCACCCAGATAAAAATCATTATTTAAATGATGAATCCCTAGAGTGGAGCTGTAGCTCAGTGGTGTAGCTCAGTGGTGTGGTTCATGTAGAACACATGAACCTTGATTTCAATAACTAGCCATGCAGTAAATGAAATAAACTCATATCCTGCCTGCCAACTACTAGTCTCAAACCTCTCTTCAGTGTAAACCTGTCAAAGCAGCTGGGAGGAAATAGGAAGACAGGAGCAAGCCCACCCTCTTGCATTTTGCAACCAAAGTCCTCTCAGCTTTATTCTTGTGTGTGCTCTGGAACAATGCTGGTCATTTCCCCTGACATGGAGGTCTTGTGAGACCTTGGTCCACACAGTGTCTCTTGGCCAGGCTGCCTTCTGAGCTCCAGCCACCTCTGATCTTCAGGGCTTCCTCCTTGGCTACCTGGTTTCTTGTAGGGATGTGAGATGCAGCCCTGGGGTCCACTGGAGTTTGGGAAGAAGAATGAACCTGGGTCTTTTCTGTCATTTCTGGAGGTGGTCCTGGCAGCTGCAGCCCTGAAGGACACAGGGAGCCTATTGGCTCCAGGCTCAGCACCCCAAAGGCAGATTGCAGTTCCAGCAGCACTGCAGGACTTGGATGCCTCGGTGACTGTGGCTTGCTGCCTGTGGCTGTGACTGTGTGCAGGGTCTCCAGAGCTGAGGAGAGAGCACGCAGCAGATGCAGAGGGAGGGCCAAAGGTCCTAGGCTGACCAGCGCCCCCTCTAGTGCACCTCCTCACTGAGGTCATGGCATGTTGTAGCCACGTGCCTGCATGAAGTAGCCACGTGCCTGCGTGAAGTCTCTTGGTCTTGAAATTGGTGGGGTTGTCTTTTACTGAGCTGATTTAATGTGGTTACTTTGTATCCAGTGACTTAAACAGCAATGCCTTCTTTTCTAATGGTCAACAGTAATTCTGGGCTAAAATCCCAGAATAAACTGAGCTGAAATAAAAATGCTTATACTGATGTCACTCTCTGAGTTGGTTTTCTCCCCTGAGGTGATATACCACAGGTAATAGTGACCCAAATGTTTTGATACACAGCCATATTTTGCTCTCCCCAACCTTCAACTAGGCTAGGAATGAAGCACTGCCTGCACCCACATGGAAGTTGGTGTCCCCGCCTCAGTCAATTTCATAGACATATCATGTTAGGTTGCCTTTCTTGTGAACTAATATATATATATGATTTTTCAAGTTTACCCATGTAATTATTACTTCATGGAATAACTGTGTCCTTTGCACGTTTTTTCCTATGAAATCTTTTCTTCAAAAATTTACACCTGTTCATATATTCAAAGCAGTTACTATTTGAGATTTGTGTGGGCTAAAGCATTTAATTTCAGTGGTTCTTTTGATATTAGTTTCATCACATTTTCTTAAAATATTATGCTTATTTTGACAAATTTAAAGATTCCTTTCAGTGCCTTTGTGCTTGGGAAATCTTTGCACATTTTGAGATATTCTAAAATATCCTCTTTTAAATTTTTAATCAATTAGACTGAGGGTTCTCTTTGGTACATTTTAACTGCTGAGACAGCAATAATTTTTTTGGGGTGCGCTATGCTGGGAATTGCCAGCACGGTTTCTTTCGAATAGCCATCAGCTTCTAAAGTTGAATAAACTTTTCTATATTCCTTCATTCCAAAAATATTTGTTCAATAACGTGTAGATATTTATTCCACTACTGCATATTCAAGTCATTAGCTTAGGATTACGAAGGGAGAAGACACTGTCCTCCAATCCAATAGCAAACATAGACAATAAACTGAGGGCTATGCACTGTAATGTCATGGATTCCTAGCTATAGTCAATGGCATTATTTGCAAAAATAGAAATAGTATCCTAAGTTATACCCATGCACTGAAGTCTCCAATGAGTCAAAGGGGTTTTCATAGGAATCCTTGCGGAGTCTCAGACTCCCCTCTTTCAAGCTATTTGACACCAACAGGAAGGCAGGCACTTTAGAAAATGTGGAGGACACAGAAGGCTGTACAATGTGAGGAACTGTAAATTCTGATAGTTGTCATTGCAAGCTACACGATCCTTCAATGTCTACTAAAATGTCACCGCCCTGGGACTCAGCAATCCTCTTCTGGTTCTGTATCCAAAGGAGGTGAGATCAGCAGTCCAGAAGCATGTTTCCCTTGCTCAGTGCTGCTGCCCAGAATAGCCAAGACGTGGACGTGACCTAGGTGTGTGGCCGAGGTGAGCGGAAAGGAAGATGTGCATGTGCATGTCCGCATCTGCAGGCAAGCACAGGAATGAAGGCTACTCAGTCCTCAGGAGGAGGGACTGCCACTGAGATCACGTGGCTGGAGAGCACTGTGCCAAACGAAGGGAGCCAGACCCAGCATGACCAACTCTGCTAGGCTGCAGAGACGTGTGGAAAATAAACAGGTCCACTCAGATGCAGAGAGCAGGTGTTGGTGGCCAGGGGCTCTGGGGTGGGAGAGACATGTCACCAGGGTGGACAAACTTTCAGGTACAAGGTGAATACATCTGGAAATACAAAGCATAGCACCATGACAGTGGCGAACGATACTGTGTGGTATGTGCGACAGTTTGCAAGAGAGTAGATTTAACTGTGGTCAGTGTAAAGATAGAGAGTAAACAGGAAGGTGCAGATGTGGGGCAGTGTGCTCCTTGACTGACTCAGTACCACACTCAGCATGTTCAGTGCTAAAACCTTACACTGTCGTTCTTAAATATATACAGGATTTTTTTTTCAGGCATACTTCTCCATATTCAGAAAGCATCAGGGGACTACTGGTAAACAAGTACACAGTGAATCCTTGGTGACTGAACTCTTAGCCTGTTATTTAACTGTTTGTATTTACACCATTTAAAATTTGCAGAAAGTTGGCAGGGTAAAGATTAGTACAACTAATTCCCATGCACCCTTAACTTAGAGGAACCTGTGGTGAGCCCTGTGACTTCTTCTGCTTCATATGCTTTCTCTCTGTCCAGCTCATCAGTTGAAAACCTCACGGTCTCTTCATCTAAATATCCACTCTCAGTTTCTTAATATTAATATTGTCCTACAGAAGGAGAATCTTTGACAACACAGAAATATAACATGGGTCCAGTGCAGCTGCTTAAGGACATTGAATGCACAAGGAGTGGACAGAGGAAGCCCACCCTGAAAGGAGCTTATGACTGAGACACCACAGACTGGTAGTTCGGGAAGTGAGGGCACCAGGAGACCTTGATCATCTGACGTGGAGAGAAGAAGAGACCACGGTGCCAAAATTCCCTACTTCCCCATTTCCTGAAAGACAGGTCCCACGCTCAACATTTTCCTCAGAGCAGCAGTGACATCCTTGTTCCGGAAACTGTAGATTAAGGGGTTCAGCACTGGAGTGAGTATGGTGTAAAAGACGGACACCACCATGTCCTTCTGTGGGGTGTGGTAGGAGCTGGGGAGCATGTAGGTGTAGACAGCAGCCCCATAGAAGAGCGTGACCACCATCATGTGTGAGGAGCAGGTGGCCAGGGCCTTCCTCCTGCCCTCTGCTGAGTTCATCCTGTGGATGGTGAGCAGGATGCAGGAGTAGGAGCCTGAGATGACTGTCACGGGGATGAGGAGCATGAGGACACAGCACAGGTACATGAGCGTCTCATAGAGTGAGGTGTCCGAGCAGGAGAGCTTCATCACGGCAGGGACTTCACAGAAGAAGTGCTGGATCTCCCGGGATCTGCAGAATGGGAAGGTCATGGTGACGGGAGTCAGCATGAAGCCATCCACTGATCCCAGGAACCAGCACCCAGATGCCAGGAGGAGACACACCTTGCGGTTAATGAGGACAGGGTAATGGAGTGGATGGCAGATGGCCACGTAGCGGTCATAGGCCATGGCTGCCAGAAGGAAGAATTCTGAACCTACTAGTGTTAGATAGAGGAACATCTGCAGCCCACATTCAGGGACAGAGATGGTACTCACGCCCAGCACCTGGTCCAGGAGCACCTTGGGCACAGTGATGGAGATGTACATCATGTCCATGAGGGACAGCTGGCTGATGAAGAAGTACATGGGGGTGTGGAGCTGGGTGTTGGAGTGTATCAGGAGGACCAGGAGAGCATTTCCAGACAGGGCCATGAGGAAAACCAGGAAGATGACCACACACAGCAGAGCTGGGTGCTGGGATTGCCCGAAGAGTCCCACCAGGATGAAATCTGCCCACCTCGTGTGATTGGTCATCCAGGTGGCGATGTCCATGAGCTTCCTCCTGGGACACCGAGAAAGCTTTGGGTAATGTCATATAGCAGACTGAAATCAATTCTTAGTGACGGGCCATGCAGATGCACTGGCTGGATTATGCCAACCTGAGGACATTCTGGATACTAAAGATTCTAGGATTTTAGAATACCTGTAGTTAAATAGTATTTTTTTGAAGATGTGTAAATTTCATGAGTGTGGGCGAAATGAAAATTTAACTTGTAGTGATGTTACCATATTTGAAGATCATGAGGTTCCTGCAGAGTGTATTTTGTCAATTAGAACTGGGTATTTGCAGAATCACTGCCCAATTCTCCCAAAAATAGGAAACCTTTGTAAAAAAGAGAAATTACCATTACCTGCGTTTAAGGTATCAATGTGTGAAATAAGTGTTAATCTTTCTGGTTTAACTACCTGGTTTTAACTGGCATGCTAAAAACTCTCCGATATATATTGTGTATAAGAATTATTTAGAAAGCTACGCCGACATAATTTTGTGAAAATCCACACCTAATACTTGAGCCCACTAAGCCCAAAGGGCCTGGTCCTGCTGGGTGGGTCTTTATGTCTGTGGATTGATTCTCTTGTTCTCTTCGGCAGTCTGGGGAGTTAACAGAGGACATCTAAGGGTCAGGTCATGTCTGGCTTCCAACCTTGGCTCCTGCTGCCTGGACCCTCTTCTTCCCTGTCTACTTTGCCTGAGAGATGATAAGATGGTATCTGACCCCAGGTGTTGTAGTGAAGAGAGGCAAGTTAATGGGAGTTCCCTGAATCCAGCCTCTAAGAAATAAAGAGACATGGTGGTGATTGACATCGGCCCTGATCACTCTGCAGAACCTGTCTTAGACCTGCTATTGTGTTGTGAGACATCATACTTCAGTTCTCCACTTTGAGTACCTATTT
This sequence comes from Sciurus carolinensis, assembly GCF_902686445.1. Taxonomy (NCBI): domain Eukaryota; kingdom Metazoa; phylum Chordata; class Mammalia; order Rodentia; family Sciuridae; genus Sciurus; species Sciurus carolinensis. The sequence goes on from NW_025920112.1 coordinate 2,541,566, forward strand.
ATATCTTCAATACTTTAGTTTTCAGTATAACATGAGAAAAGATATGCAAATAAAACTGACAGTCAACTTTAAAAAAAAGTAGATGGATTTGATAATTTCTGTGTTTTATATCAAATGAATAAGCTTTAAATAAAAATTTAAATAAACATAAATATAAACATCTGTCTGATGTAGTTATGGTTGTGACCGTAGCCAAGCACAGCTTCCTAGAAAAGCTCACCTGTCTTCAGCCTCTCCCAGGATCCTCCAAGTTAATTTTAAAATTCTGCCATTTGCACTAAATTTCAAGGGGAAGAACTAGCATTTAGAATTTGCTGCTATTCATCAGGAAGTTTCCAACATCATCCACTTTATCCACTGCCACAATCAATTTCCATGGAAATTGAGAGGCAGATAGTTAACAGAACAACACGGAGAGGTTTCAGGGGCAGCTGGCTGTTCCCTGCTCTGTCCCGATGCTGAGCCATCTCCGTGTAGATGCTGCACACAGACCAACAGCTTGTTAACCTGGCCTGCACTTCAGAAGGTCACTCTGTCTAAATGAGGAAGAACACCACTAAAATGGATTTCATTTGGGATTTTTAAATAGTAACAAAAATAAGTAAAAAGGGTGAGTGACGTAAAATACACCTGACCTTTCTTAAGAAAATCAATAATGGCTTCTTCCACATTTTCTATTAAGAGATTAAACCTTTCCAACCCTCTCCTTCTGACAGCATAACTATTAAATTTGATGCCCTCTCAACAGGAAGCAACCAATGTCCCCTCTCCCTGCAAAGACCAGCAGTAGGTTCGATACAGACATGAAAGTTCAAGGACATTTTGTACCCTTGTAATAGTTCCTAAAATCAGTTGTGACATTCCACTCTTGACAGTCCGTGCTGGGAAGCGCTGAAGCAGTGGACACACTACCTGGCTTCTGATGACGAAGCACCAGAGTGCAGCACAACTAAGACCCACTGCAGAAGACGGAAGGCAGGACAGGTGCAGAGAAAGAAGCAGAGCTGGTAGGTGGGCTGGTGGTAGGTGGATGACAGGTAGAGGAGGGAGACATGATAGAGAGAGAGATTTCCTCTCTGTCAGCTCCTCCTCTACTGGCAGATAAAGGCTGGGCTCTGGGAAGAACCCCAAACCTTTCCAATGACCTGGACTGCCTCTATGGACTAAGTGGAGCAAGGACCAGAGTGGAGACCAGCTACTGTGCAGAACTGGACAGCAATTACTGAAGGGACAGAGGGAGCAGGAGGCAGTGAGGGAGAGAGGAGACCTGGACAATCTCTGCCACTGTCATGGCTCCTCATGTGGCAACCCCCAAGAACACCAGGGGACCAGGGAACATAGTCTGCTCCACACACAGGGTCTCTCCTGCCTGTTCACTTTTAATCTCTGCAGGTATCTGCTTGAGTTTCATGGGAACAGTCTGGTGCATGATTTATGTGGGCAATTGTTAAGAGTGCTGGTAGAGAAACACCCATCCTCAGAAGCCAGCAGCATCCAGGGATGGCTGCCCAAGCTTCACATTCCCACAGTCTCTGAAAACCTGCTCACCTTATTTCCTCAGAGTGCAGACTGACAGTCCAGCACCTCAGGACATCTGCCTAACATCACACAGGTGACCTGAGAGGGGACACATCTCACCCATGGTGTAGCAGTGCACATCGCTACCTGTGTGACCCTGGAAAACAGGGTCCTCCCTCTGCCACCCACACCTGGGGTCTGGACCACCCACCTCTGTGACAACAGGGAAACACAAACATGCGCAGGAGAATTGCTTCCAGCTCTGCTGCGACCCTAGAACTCACCCCCACGGGAAGCAAGGACAGCCCTTCTCCCTCTGCAAGGTTTCAGTCTCAGGACAACTAATGCAGCATCCTACCACCATCCAAACAGAAGAAGGGACATACACTCTTATGTCCATAAGTCATTTGAAATAGAAACACACTCCTTAAGATGTTGTAATAAATGAATGCTAAGAGAACTTTAAAAATGAAAACATATTTCTTTTCTCCAAAGAAACAGATGGTAGAGAAAAATGAGGAAATGCCACCAGGACCTAAGAGAACACCTGGACAGCAGGTCAGCAAGCCCCACACAGCAAGAACCTGAGCACCCAGAGCCACCTGCCTGGCTGGACTCACCTCAGAAGATGCTGTGCTCACCCACAAGGCCAGGGAGTGTGGCCTGGCTAAGTCACCAGGAAGAAGAGAGTGACGTCACCTGGCTCAGGATGCTCACAGGGGATTGGATGAGAGCTGCCTCTTCACAGATCCCTCTGGGACCAGGCGGACACTGCAGTGGAGCTCAGGAAGTTACAGAACTCTCTGTGTACACTTCTGTCTGGATCAGCCTCATGCCTGTGCTGTCTCCCTCTTGCTTAAACTCCAGACCTTCACCAATATCAACACTGATTTCAAACCTCACCTTGTCTGTAACGTCTGACCAATGAACGTATGAGTCGCTTTGTGTGTGTGAGTGTGTGTTTCTGGTGTGACCTTGAAGTGAATTTTGAGAGGTACTCTCATTGATGGGGATGGAGCCCTAAGCTCAGAGATCAACTGATGTGGGAACCTGGAGGGGGTTCTCCTGGCAGCCCTCCCCCTCTCTCCTCCATCCCTGCTTGAGTTCCTTTGTTTCCTGCCATTCACTGGCCATTTAGGTCACTCTAGTATAGAATTTAATTTTAATCTATTAGTTTTTATTTTATTTTACATAGTGTCATACAAATTATTGAAAAGTCTAAAAGCACAAACTGGTTTAGTAAAAAGTGAAAAGTTTACCATAATATATTCACCCAGATAAAAATCATGCTTTAAATGTTAAATCCCTAGAGAGGAGCTGTATCTCACCGGTAGAGCTCCTGCCTAGCATGCTTGAAGCCTGAGTTCCATAACTACCCATGTAGTAAAATGAAATAAAGTCATATCCTGCCTACCAACCACAAGTGTTTCAAACATCTCTTGAGTGTGCACCTGTCACGGCAGCTGGGAAGAAACAGGAAGACAGAAGCAAGCACACCCTCTAGTATTTTGCAGTCAAACCCTTCTCAATGTTGTTCCCATGATTGTTCTGGAACAATGCTGATCACTTTCCCTGATGTGGGGATCTTGTGATGGCCCTGGTGCACACAGCCTGTTGGTCAGGCTGCTTCCTGAGCTCCAGTCACCTGACCTCCAAGGCTTCAGTCTGCAGATGGCTGGTCCTGCCTTCTTGGCCACCTGGCTTCCTGTGAGGCTGTGAGATGCAGCACTGGGGTCCACTGTGGGTGGGAGGAAGAAAGAACTTGCGTGTTTCTCCCATGTCTGGAGATGGTCTCTGGCAGTTGCAGCAGCTGGAGGGGACAGGGACCCTGTGGGCTCTGGGATCCAGCACCCAGAAGGCAGTTTGCAGTTCCAGCATCCCCGCAGGACATGGGCATTTCCTGTGGCTGCAGCAAGACAGACATCTAGCAAAGATTCCCCATGAAAGCAGAGACCCCAAACCAGCCAGCAATGAGCAGTTCCTGAGTTCAGGTGTTCAAGGCCTCATCATCCTTAACACAGGACAGAGGAGGTTTGAAGTGAAGACTGGAGGAAAGATATTCCACACAGAGTCTAGCCTGGGGCGAGTGGATTCATCAGACAAAATCAGCCAAAGTACATTCATGAAGACAGAGAATATCACTCAAAATGTAATCTATACAATTTTAATTTAAATTTGCATGCACATGCTATAAGAACACCCAAACACATAGAAAAAATGAATATGAAGCTAAACAGAAAACAGTAGAGGTTATAAATTTTTCATAATTGATCAAAAAAACTGAGGTTAAAATGGTTAAACAGAATAATTCCTAATGGTCTTGAAAAACAGTACATTCAAACATAGTTCTGCATGTAGCACTGTTACAAGAATTGATCAAACTAGAGTCAAAAGTAATGTGCAACATGTTTCAGAGATCTGAAACTCCAATCCTTTCAATTTTGGAATTCAAATAGGTAATAAGAGTGTCTCATGTGGCTGTAAATTATAAATTATTCTTCTGAATACCTAATGGGTCAAAATTGAAGAGTCTGTATACCAATCCTGTGCCATACGACCAAGGCACCACTGGACAGGAAAGTTAGAGGCCTCAGTGCACACAGGGAAGCATTTTAAACTTAAAATAGATGAATTACCTGTTGTTTTAGAAACAAAAGCAGCAGAGAAAATACTGGACAATAACATGAGTCAATTATATTTTCTCTCATGTGCATCTATGCATATGTAACAATGAGTTCAGACATTTTGTATAATTATAACACATCAATAAGAATATGGGAAAAAGCAGCAAAACCAAAGAAAATAGACAAAATCAAATACAGTGTGGAGGATTAACAATGCCTGATGACGGTTCTTTGAAGCAATGATACATGTGAATATCTGGTAAATTTGACCAAGAAATGAAAGAAAAAAAGATGCAAACAACCAACCATTCTCAGCAGTAAAAAAGGAACCTTGCTGGTGATGCCAAGCAATTAGATAGATCATTGCATAGACAATATGAGGATACTTGGTGATTCTAGGGTATGGTTATTGATTCTGGGATATATACATAAGCATATAACTATACATATACATATATATAATATATCAAATTATAATAACATTATTGTACATAATTATTATTCAATTAAAAATTAATAAGTAATAAAATTCTTTGATAAACCACAATGTTGTATTGAATTTATCTAATGCATTAAATAACAAAATTTTTTCAAGTCATACAGTATTTGCTATGCAATAATACACACAACAGCATTATTTACTATTGCTAAAAACTGAAGACAGCATATATATTCATCAACAATGGAAAGTCTTAATGAATAATGACGTAGTTAGGCGATTTAATCCTACACATAAAAATCAATAAATCTGTGATACAACAGGGATCAACTGCAGGTGCCATGATAGAGCCAGGGAAAGCACAGCTCAAGAGACCACACACAGTGGCTGTGGATGCACACACACACTTGATTGGCATGGGGTGGGCTCCTAAGTTTGGGTATTCCAGGGCAGCAGAAGCTCAGGCCACCTGTGCAACTGCCCAGTGTCCTCCTCGGGGAACTTGATTAGGAATTTTCTCTTCCTCATCTTGAGAGTGATGTGAAGTCACAGGTTCCCAGAGGTCACACAGCTCTCCATTAGTCAAGTGGCAGTGACTGGAACTCAGAGGGTGCATGGAAATCCTCCCCTTTCTCTTCTCCATTTAAACACCAGAGTCCTGACCATCAGCAACCTCAACAAAGTCTTCAGTGTTCCTTTTCATGTTGTTTTCCAGAGTGGCAAATGTATAAATGAAATACTCTCTAAACCAAAGGAAACATTGCTTATGTTCAGAAATTCATTTGATTTATGGGTATTGATTTTATATCTTCATATTTTGCTGAATTCATTTATTAGTTCTAAAAGTTTCCTGGGGGAATTTTTTGGATCTTCTAAATATAGAATCATATAGGGGGCAAATAGTCTAAGTTCTTCTTTTCCTATTTGTATCACTTTAATTTCTTTGGTCTGTCTAATTGCTCTGGCTAGAGTTTCAAGCACAATGTTGAAAAGAATTGGTGAGAAATTAGGAAAACTATCCCATTCACAATTGCCTCAAAAAAATGCTTGGAAATCAACCTAATAAGAGGTGAAAGACCTCTGCAATGAAAACCTCAGAATACTAAAGAGAGAAACTGAAGAAGATCTAAGAAGATGGAAAGATCTCCCATGCTCTTGGATAAGCAGAATTAATATTGTCAAAATGGTCATACTACCAAAAGTGCTATACAGATTTAATGCATTTCCAATTAAAATCCCAATGACATTCTTCATAGAACTAGAAAAAGTAATCATGTAATTCATGTGGAAAAATAAGAGATCCAGAATAGCAAAAGGAATCCTTAGCAAGAAGAGTGAATCAGGAGGCATCACAATAGCAAACCTTAAACTACACTACAGAGCAATAGTAAGAAAAATGGCATGGTATTGGCACCAGTGGAACAGAATAGAAGACACAGAGACAAACCTACATAAACACAGTTGTCGCATATTAGACAAAGGTGCCAAAAACATACAAAGGAGAAAAAAGATAGACTATTCAACAAATGGTATTGGGAAAACTGGAAATCCATATGTAAGAAAATGAAATTAAACCTCTATCTCTCACCCTGCATAAAAATCAACTCAAGTGGATCAAGGACTTAGGCACTAAAATAGAGACTCTGCATCAAATAGAAGAAAAAGTAGGCCCAAATCTTCACCATGTCAGCTTACAAACTGACTTCCTTAACATGACTCCTGAAGTGCAAGAAGTAAAATCAAGAATCAATAAATGGGGAGGTTTTCAAGATGGCGGACTAGAGGGTGGCTGCATTTCATGTTGCTTCAGGACACAGGATTCAAAAGAGGAGATAGTGAGAGACTTGGGACCAACTCAAAGCTGCCGGGTGAGTCTCTCCCGTTGGGGAGGCGTCCCGGATGGGGCGGTAGCCCTGGAACGCAGGGAACTTTGTGAAGTAGAGTTGCTCGGCGAGATGCTCCTCCCGCCTGCTGGAGCGGTAAACACGGACAACTGGGATCATCATAGAGGAGGCGACTCAGCACAGCGCTTGGACTCGGAGCAACCACTGGGGCTCCGGGCGGCTGCCTGAGGAGGAGCTGCATGACGAGCTGTTTGGACTCGAGCGACCGCTTCTGAACACCGGGGGGGCTGCCCGGAGGAAGAGGAGAAGTACGGCGGGTCACTTGACCTAGGAGTGACTGCACCAGAGCTACAGGCAGTTGCCAGAGGAGGAGCTGCGTAGCGAGCTGTTTGGACTCAGAACAACCACTTCTGAACACCGGGGGTTGCCCGGAGGAAGAGGAGAAGTGCGACGGGTCGCTTGGTCTAGGAGTGACTGCATCAGAGCCACAGGCGGTTGCCAGAGGAGGAGGCGAGTGGTGAGTTGTTTAGACTCAAAGCGACTGCTCCTGAACACTGGTGGCCTGCCTGGAGGAGGAGTGCGGTGGGTCGCTTGGTCTCCGAGCGACTGCTCCTGAACACCCGGGGGGCTACCCCGAGGAGGAGGAGGAACAGGGCGGGTCACTTGGACTCGGAGTGACTGCCTAGGGTTACGGGCAGTTGGCGGGAGGAGGAGACGCGAAGTGAGTTGCTTGGACTCCCAGTGACTGCGTCGGAACACTGGGCGGCTGTCTGGAGGAAGAGGTGTGTGGTGGGTCTCTGGGACTCGGAGCTATTGTATGGGGCTCCAGGTGGCGGCTCAGAGGAGGCGCCGCATAGCCAGGTGATTCGGTGCAGAGCAGGGTCCCAGGACCTAGGCGGCTTCTTGGTGGAAGAGCCGCAGAGAGACACGCCTAGGGGCGGAGCGAAGTTTCCAGGACTGCGGGCAGATTCTCTGAGGAGAGGCAGCCTAAGGAGACTCGTCTGTGAAGGGTGAGGCTCCCAGGCCCAAGAGGTAGGTCCGGGCCCCTGGGAATGTTGCAGAGGAAGACAGCCCAGCCCAGGCGGTAGTTGTAGATTGAGGGGAACCTCTAGGAGGGGAACTGACCAGCGAGACCTCCCCATTGGTTGAGTCTTCCCTGCCGGGTGAGGTTTTCCCACAAGGACGGTGAAACCAGAGACACAGGCACAAACAGGCCTTGCCTCAGCCCACAGCCTAGTTCCCTGTTGGATGACCATTGGTCAACAAGTAGAGGCACCTCTGCCCACTATCAGGGAATATACCCCACCTGAGGGTCACCACCCCTAGAGAGGCAGCTTCCTTGTGGAGCACTGCATTATCAACTTCCTCCAAGACTTCAGGCCACTGAAGGATAAGAGGGGATATACTAGCAATCTTCAGGGACATTATAAGTCGATAGAGGAAATCTGCAATATCTTAATGACCCACTGATTCCTGAACAATATGAGAAAACAAGGGAAGAAAATGCCCCAAACAAATCTAGATGTTACATCAATAAAATCCAATGACAGCATGGCACAAGAAATGACAGAAAGGGAGTTCAGAATGTACATAATTAAAATGATCAGAGAAGCAAACGATGAGATGAAAGAGCAAATGCAGGCATTGAATGATGAGATGAAAGAGCAAATGCAGGCATTGAATGATCGCACCAATTGACAGTTAAAAGAGCAAATACAGGAAGCAAAAGATCATTTCAATAAAGAGTTAGCAATATTGAAAAAAAACCAAACAAATCCTTGAAATGAAGGAAACACTAAACCAAATTAAGAACTCCATAGAAAGCATAACCAATAGGATAGAACAGAACCTCAGATATTGAAGACAAAATATTTAACCTTGAAAACAAAGTTGAACAAACAGAGAAGATGGTAAGAAATCATGAACAGAATCTCCAAGAACTATGGGATATCATGAAAAGGCCAAATTTGAGAATTATTGGGATTGAGGAAGGCTTAGAGAAACAAACCAAAGGAATGAACAATCTATTCAATGAAATCATTTCAGAAAATTTCCCAAATCTGAAGAATGAAATAGAAAATCAAGTCCAAGAGGCTTATAGGACTCCAAATACACAAAATTACAACAGACCCACACCAAGGCACATTATAATGAAAATACCTAACTTACAAAATAAAGACAAAATTTTAAAGGCTGTGAGAGAAAAGAACCAAATTACATTCAGGGGGAAACCAATACGGATATCAGCAGATTTTTCAATCCAGACCCTAAAAGCTAGAAGGGCCTGGAACAACATTTTTCAAGCTCTGAAAGAAAATGGATGCCATCAAAGAATCTTATACCCAGCAAAACTTACCTTCAAATTTGATGATGAAACAAAATCATTCCATGATAAACAAAAGCTAAAAGAATTAACAAAAAGAAAGCCAGCATCACAGAACATTCTCAGCAAAATATTCCATGAGGAAGAGATAAAAAACAAAGAAGCAAATCAGCAAAGGGAGGAATTTATCCTAAAGGAGCTGTCAAATAAAGGAGGAACCAAGGTGTGTAAAAAAATGAATAAATAAATAAATAAAATTTAAAAAATGAACCAAATGACTGGGAATACAAATCATATCTCAATAATAACCCTGAATGTTAATGGCCTGAATTCATCAATCAAAAGACATAGACTGGAAGATTGTATTAAAAAGAAAGATCCAACAATATGTTGCCTGCAAGAGACTCACCTCATAGAAAGAGATACCCATAGACTAAAGGTGAAAGGATGGGGAAAAACATACCATGCACATGGACTCAGCAAAAAATCTGGAGTATCCATCCTCATTTCAGATAATGTGGACTTCAAGCCAAAGTTAGAAGGGATAAAGAAGGACATTTCATACTGCTTAAGGGAAGCATAAATCAGCAAGATATAACAATCATAAACATCTATGCCCCAAACAGTGGCTCATCCATGTATGTTAAACAAATCCTTCTCAATTTTAGAAACCAAATAGACGTTAACACAATAATACTAGGTGATTTTAACACGCCTCTCTCATCACTGCACAGATCTTCCAAACAAAAATTGAACAAAGAAGCCATAGATCTCAATAACACAATCAATAATTTAGACTTAACAGACATTTATAGAATATACCATCCGACCAAGAGCGAATACACTTTCTTCTCAGCAGCACATGGATCCTTCTCTAAAATAGACCGTATTTTATGCCACAAAGCTAATGTTAGCAAATACAAGAAGATAGAGACACTACCTTGTATTCTATCAGATCATAATGGATTGAAGTTAGAAATAAATGAAAGAGTAAAAAACAGAAAGTACTCCAACACCTGGAGATTAAACAATATGCTATTATATGATGAATGGATAACAGAAGATATTAGAAAGGAAATTAAAAAATTCTTAGAGGTAAACGAGAACAAAGAAACATCATATCAAAATCTCTGGGACACTATGAAAGCAGTACTTAGAGGAAAATTTATTTCATGGAGCGCATTTAATAAAAGAAGTAAAACTCAACAAATAAACGACCTAACACTACAGTTCAAAGCCCTAGAAAAAGAAGAACAGACCGACACCAAAAGTAGTAGAAGACAGGAAATAGTTAAACTCAGAGCTGAAATCAATGAAATTGAAACAAAAGAAACAATACAAAAAATTGAAAAATAAATAGTTGGTTCTTCGAAAAAATAAACAAAATTGATAAACCTTTAGCCACACTAACGAAGAGAAGACGAGAGAAAACCCAAATCACTAAAATTCGGAATGAACAAGGAAATATCACAACAGACACAATTGAAATACAAAACATAATTAGAAGCTATTTTGAAAATCTATACTCCAACAAAATAGAAAATTTCGAAGACATCAACAGGTTTCTAGAGACATATGAATTGCCTAAACTGAACGAGGAGGACATACACAATTTAAATAGACCAATTTCAAGTAATGAAATAGAAGAAGTCATCAAAAGCCTACAAAGAAAGAAAAGTCCAGGACCAGATGGATTCTCAGCCGAGTTCTACAAAACCTTTAAAGAAGAGCTCATTCCAATACTTCTCAAAGTATTCCATAAAATAGAAGAGGAGGGAACCCTCCCAAACTCATTCTATGAAGCCAATATTACCCTGATACCTAAACCAGACAGAGACACATCGAGGAAAGAAAATTTCAGACCAATATCCTTAATGAACATCGATGCAAAAATTCTAAACAAAATTTTAGCAAATTGCATACAAAAACATATTAAAAAGATAGTGCACCATGATCAAGTGGTTTTCATCCCAGGGATGCAAGGTTGGTTCAACATCAGGAAATCAATAAATGTAATTCACCATATCAATAGATTTAAAATCAAGAATCACATGATCATTTCAATAGATGCAGAAAAAGCATTTGATAAAATATAGCACCCCTTCATGCTCAAAACACTAGAAAAAATAGGGATAGTGGGAACATTCCTTAACATTGTAAAGGCCATCTACGCTAAGCCCTTTGCTAATATCATTCTAAATGGTGAAAAACTGAAAGCATTCCCCCTTAAAACTGGAACAAGGCAGCGATGCCCTCTTTCACCACTTCTTTTCAATATCGTCCTTGAAACTCTAGCCAGAGCAATTAGACAGACCAAAGAAATTAAAGGGATACAAATAGGAAAAGAAGAACTCAAACTATCCCTATTTGCTGATGATATGATTATATACTTAGAGGAACCAGGAAATTCCACCAGAAAACTTTTAGATCTCATAAGTGAATTCAGTAAAGTAGCGGGATATAAGATCAATGCACATAAATCTATTGCATTTTTATACATAAGTGATGAATCTTCAGAGAGAGAAATTAGGAAAACTACCCCATTCACAATAGCATCGAAAAAAATAAAATACTTGGGAATCAATCTCACAAAAGAGGTGAAAGACCTCTACATTGAGAACTACAGAACACTAAAGAAAGAAATTAAAGAAAACCTTAGAAGATGGAAAGATCTCCCATGTTCTTGGATAGGCAGAATTAATATTGTCAAAATGGCCATACTACCAAAAGTGCTATACAGATTCAATGCAATTCCAATTAAAATCCCAATGATGTACCTTACAGAAATAGAGCAAGAAATTATGAAATTCATCTGGAAGAATAAAAAACCCAGAATAGCTAAAGCAATCCTTGGCAGAAAGAGTTAAGCAGGGAGTATTGCAATACCAGATCTTCAACTATACTACAAAGCAATAGTAACAAAAATGGCATGGTATTGGTACCAAAATAGAAAGGTGGATCAATGGTACAGAATAGAGGACACGGACACAAACCCAAATAAATACAACTTTCTCATACTAGACAAAGGTTCCAAAAATATGCAATGGAGAAATGATAACCTCTTCAACAAATGGTGCTGGGAGAATTGGAAATCCATATGCAACAGAATGAAACTAAACCCATATCTCTCACCATGCATGAAACTAAACTCAAAATGGATTAAAGTCCTCAGAATCAGACCAGAGACCCTGCATCTTATAGAAGAAAAAGTAGGTCCAGAGCTTCAACATGTCGGCTTAGGACCAGACTTCCTCAACAGGACTCCCATAGTACAAGAAATAAAAGCAAGAATCAATAACTGGGATAGATTCAAACTAAAAAGCTTTCTCTCAGCAAAGGAAACTATCATCAATGCGAAGAAAGAGCCTACAGAGTGGGACAAAATCTTTTCCAATCATACTTCAGATAGAGCACTAATCTCCAGAATCTATAAAGAACTCAAAAAACTCTACACCAAGAATACAAATCATCCAATCGACAAATGGGTTAAGGAAATGAATAGACACTTCACAGAAGAAGATCTACAAGTAATCAACAAACATATGGAAAAATGTTCAACATCTTTAGTAATAAGAGAAATGAAATCAAAACCACCCTAAGATTCCATCTCACCCCAATTAGAATGGCAATTATCAAGAATACAAGCAACAACAGGTGTTGGCGAGGATGTGGGGAGAAAGGTACACTCATACATTGCTGGTGGGGCTGCAAATTAGTGCAGCCACTTTGGAAAGCAGTGTGGAGACTCCTTAGAAAACTTGGAATGGAACCACCATTTGACCTAGCTATCCCACTCCTTGGCCTATACCCAAAGGACTTAAAATCAGCATATTACAGAGATACAGCCACATCAATGTTCATAGCTGCTCAGTTCACAATAGCCAGATTGTGGAACCAACCTAGATGTCCTTCAATTGATGAATGGATAAGGAAACTGTGGTATATATATACAATGGAATATTACTCAGCCATAAAGAATGATAAAATTATGGCATTTGCAGGCAAATGGATGAAATTGGAGAATATCATGCTAAGTGAGATAAGCCAATCTCAAAAAACCAAAGGACGAATGATATCGCTAATAAGTGGATGATGACACATAATGGGGGGTGGGAGGGGTTAGTGTTAGGGTTAGAGTTAGGGTTAGGGAGGGGGGCAAGAATGGGGGAAGGAAGGACTGTATAGAGGGAAAAGAGGGGTGGGATGGGTGGGGGGAAGGGAAAAAATAACAGAATGAATCAAACAACATTACCCTATGTAAATTTATGATTACACAAATGGTATGCCTTTACACCATGTACAAACAGAGAAACAACATGTATCCCATTTGTTTACAATAAAAAAAAATAGTAAACTAAAAAAAAAAAGAATCAATAAATGGAATGGATTCAAACTAAAAAGCTTTTCCTCAGCAAAGGAAACAATCCATCAGATGAAGAGAGAGCCTACAGAATGGGAGAAGATCATTACCACATGCCTCTCAGACACAGTACTAATTTCTAGGATATCTAAAAAACTCAAAAAACTTAACACCAAAAGCACAAATAACCCAATCAATACATGGACTAAGAAACTGAACAGATACTTCACAGAAGATATATAATTGATCAACAAATATATGAAAAAATGTTTATCATCTCTAGCTAAAGAAATGCAAATCAGAACTACTCAGATTTCATTTCACTCTAGTCAGAATGGCAATTATCAAGAATACAAGTAATAATAAGTGTTGGCGAGGATGTGGGGGAAAGGCACACTCATACATTGCTGGTGGGACTACAAATTGATACAACCACTCTGGAAAGCAGTGTGGAGATTCCTCAGAAAACTTGGAATGGACCCACCATTTGACCCAGCTATCCCACTCCTTGGTTTACACCCAAAGGACTTAAAATCAGCATACAAAAGTGATACAGTCACACCATTGTTTATAACAGCTCAGTTCACAATAGGTAGATTGTGGAACCAACCTAGATGCCCTTCAATTGACGAATTGATAAAGAAACTGTGGTATATATACACAATGTAATGTTACTCTGCCTTAAAGAAGAGTGAAGTTATGGCGTTTGCAGGTAAATGGTTTGAACTAGAGAATATCATGCTAATTGAAATTAGCCTATTCCCCCCAAAAAGGCTGCATATTTCCTCTGATAAGCAGATGCTGATCCATAGTGGGGGGTGGGTAGGGAAGGATGAAGGAACTTTGGATTATGCAGAGGGGATTGGGGGAGGGGTGGGGCGTTGGGGATGGGAAGGACGGTAGAACGAGACAGGTATTATTACTCCATATACACATATGATTTTACTACTGGTGTGACTCAGCACCATATATAGCCAGAGGAATGAGAAGTTATGCTCCGTTTGTGTACAATGTGTCAAAATGTGTTCTGCTGTCATGTATAACTAATTAGAATAAATTCTAAAAACTGAAAAAAAAAAAAAAAGAAAGAAAAAGAGAAAACAGTCAGGCGTGGTGGCTAATGACATAATTCCAGCGGCTTGGGAGGCTGAGGAAGGAGGATTGCAAGTTCAAACCTAGGGAGCCCACGTCTCAAAATGAAATATAAAAAAGGCTGGGGATGTGGCCCAGTGGGATGTGGCTCAGTTGTTTTTGCCAGTTATGTTGTAGAGTTCCACTCAAAATAAGATGGGAATTGAAGTTGTTTGTCATTTAGGGGGCGCGCTTGCCAAAAGAAAATTCACCTTTTGCAGGAGGACATTTCTAGAAACAATTTTTTCCCAAAAGGCAATCATGTTTCATATTTCATATATGATATTTACTTTTAATAAGAGTCTCACTTTCTTTATTAAAACAAATCTGAATTTCAGAGAGGAAGCATAATGCAGAACATAAGTAGCAAAATCAAAATTTGAACTCAGAAAAGATTTAATATCCTATTCTTTTCCTTTGTAACCTTAGGGTGTAATTAGACCCCATATGTGCTGATGCCAAGTGCCATCAATCATTTGTGTATGAATTTCCAATACAGCCATGTATGAGTACTTGGGCATAGGCCTTGCATAGTCAGTTCATTACATTCTCCAGTGCACCTGCAGGTTTAAAGCCCATTCTAGGTGCACATGAAAATTTTATTTGCTGTATAATTGTTTCATAGTTGTGTATCTATGCATACACAATAGCTGCAAAGTTCAATGACATATGTGTCTGAAATACCAGCATCCAATCAGCTTTCTGATTCTAAGACTATTTCATTTCCTCTGGAGTGCTCAGCCTCCAAAGATGGGGCTGAGTGGAGGCCAGGAGGCAGGAGTAGAATGGAGCAGAGAAGAGCATTTGGCTTAAAGTCACTCAGCTCCTGTCCAAGTATTCTCTTTGCTTCCAACTTGCTCAAGACACTGAGGTGTCTGAGGGTTGTTGCTCTGAATTCAGTATGCAGTATCTTCAGTGCCAACACACATCGCCCAGTGAGTCAGAACAGAGTTCGGCAGCCAGTCCTCTCATTTGCAGTCAATGATGGTTCACAAAAATGCCAGGAGCACATTGCTTAAAAATCACCAACTTCTCAATCAGCTGTGCTGGGAAAACTGGATGTTCACCTGTCCAAGCCTGAAATGAGGTCCTCAGGTAGAAATTCATCTCGGAATGAAGACTTAAATGTGAGACATCCAACTACAAAATTAGAAGAAAACATAAGAGAAATACTCCATGGTATTGTTTTTGGCAATGATTGTTTTGGGGGTGGGGCATTTAACTCAAAAGTAAAGGCAAGGCTCGAAACAAGAGACCGAAGGAATTATATTGAACTAAAAACTTGTGCATAAGAAAAGAAACAACGTGGTGAAAAGAGAATGTTGAGAAAACACGTGTTCAGTTTAGAGACCCATCTGTGAAGGCTTGGTCCCAGGGCTGTGGGGGTGGAGGAGCTGTGGGCCCAGCTGGGGTCCCCGGGGCACAGGCACTGTTGGCCTCCTCTCTGTCTCTGCTCTGGTTCAAGCCATGGCCATCTGCACTCCGACTTGGTGGTCCTCCTTGACTGCTCTCACCAGGAGCCAAGCAAGTGCAGCCAATTGACCTTGGTCTTGATCCCGTAACTGTCAGCTAGATGAACCTGCCTCCTTGTAAGCTCCTGCCTGGGCACTTCGCTGTAGTAATCCCAGGTTGGCCAACCCCTTTCACATCCAAAACGCACAGAGAACACAGTGCTGCATTCCACCTTTCTGCATTAGGTATGTATCGGGTGTGCTTCAGCATGGGGTCCATGGCCCTGCCCATTTTTCTGCGTTTGAAGGGCAAGTCCACAGCTCAAAGTCCCCTTGCTCCTTGGTTTCGTTTTCCACCATGGGTGGAGTTGCCTCCAGCTCTCACTGACAGGCCCGTCATCAGTGCCTCTGGAGAGGCGTGGTATGAGCCAGACGCCAGGGCTGCCGGGTGGCCCTGAGGGGACGGGGTTCACTGTCAGACCAGAGGAATCTCCTGGGATGCAGCTCTTGCATGCAGGCCTCAGGACCCTCCTGCTCTCCCTCCTGCTTACCTGGCCAGGTGCAGGTGAGTGGCAAGGGGGCCGTCTGTGCTGTGTCCTGGACGGTAGCCTGGAGAATACTTCATTCAGCAGAGCATGGCCGGGGCTCTGGCGCTTATGTCCTCTGCCTGGACACTGGGACTGTCCTCATTTCAGCCTGTCTTCTGTTTTCCTGTGCCTTCTACCTTTTCTGCTTTGCCTTAATTTTGATTTCCAACTGATGCACTGTGACTCTACTTCTTTAGGAGGTACAGAGCCATGTTTTAATACGGGTGTACGTGTGCGAGGCAATGGTGATGCAGAGATAGTCTTTACCTCAGACAGGCACCGTGTCTTCGTGAGGATGTTCAGAATGGCTTCCCAGTGGTCTGAAACAGGCCCTGCAACACTGCCCAGCGTGCTCTGCCCACTGTGCAGCAGAACAGGGAACTCATTCTCCCTAACTCGTGCTTGCCTGGCAATGTCTCCCAGCCTCTCGGTCCCCGTGGTCCCCGTAGTCCCCAGGTGCAGCCGAAGCCCTCTCTGCCCCGCACTGCCCTGAGGCCGTCTCCTCACACCCCTCAGAGTGCCATCCTACGGGGTCCGTGGTCCTGTGCCTGGCTCCCTCACTGCAGGCTGTCCCTTGCTTCATTGTGGAGCAGTGTCGCACTGGTGCAGCTGCTTTGGGTGTCTACGTAATGACACTGTGGAAAAGGTGTCCCCTTCCCCTCTCCTCCCACTCCCCCTCCTCCCCCTTCCCCTCCCTCCCTCCCCTTCCTTCTGGAAAAAGCAAGGATTTTGATGGACACCGAGGCTGGTCCCACACAGAGGCCACTGCAGCCACAAACGCAGGATGGGGCTGCCCTCTCCAGGCTGGTCATCCCCTTTGGTTGAGTACTTGGTGTCAGGATTCCTGGATAGTAGGGAAAGGATCTTGCTCAATTGCCCAGGCTGGCCTGGAACTGCCGTCCTCCGGCTTCAGCCCCTAAGTAGCTGGAATGACAGCCACACCTGGCTGAATTCATCTCTGAAAACTTAATTCATGCCAGGCGTGGTGGCGCCCACCTGTAGTCCCAGCAACTTGGGAGGCTGAGGCCGGAGGATCACGAGTTCAACCAGCCTCAGCAACTTATTGAGACCCTATGCAACTTAGTGAAACTCCGTCTTAAAATAAAACATAAAAAGGACTGAGGATAAGCATGCTTGGGTTCAATCCCTGGTAGAAAACAAACAAACGAACAAATAAAAAGTATTTCTTTCAATATGAACACTGTATATTCACAAAGATTCTGTGGAAGTTGAATCACCTGAGGTCACATGCAATTGGCAATGTCAAAATAAGTTTAAAAGTATTCAACTTAAGTGGAAAGTTATGTAAGAAGGTGAAATATCAATACATCTTTCCAGAGAAAATCTGTGTTAATTTTAATGAAATACATGGTATCAAATACCAAGATAAATTTCATTTATTGCCAGCAAATAAAAAAGATAATTTTAAAGTATAAAATTAACTTTTGAATAAATTCATTTCTAGTTGACACCTAAAATTGTATATTTTATTGTGTTCAATATTTTAAAATATATACATCCCTGCATAGGCTAGCTATGTATATAGACTGAAGTGGCTAAATCAAGCTAATTTAGATAAGAATTAAGCCACATGCTCATTGCATTTTGAGATGAAGATAAGTACACAGTACATTGCTGTTAACTGGGGTCACCAGGTTGTATAGCAGATCTCCTGAGCTGATTTCTCCTGTGCAACCAAAGCTGCCTCCTTTGATCAACGCCTCTGAAGTCTCTGAACTCAGCCCCTGGAGACCAATATTCTACTCTGGGTTTTCATGAGCTCCACTTCTTTGTGGTCCACATATAAGTCAGAGTCTGTGCCCACTTTCTTTCATGTTCTGGATTATTTCACTTGTGATAACATCTTCCAAGTTCATTCCCACATTGTTGGGAATGAAAGACTTTCTTAAAGAAAAGACTCAGTTTTCCCTCGTGTGTTGACACCATTCACAAGTGGGCACTGAGTTCCAGTGCATTGCGGACCCTGTGGGACGTCGGTTATGGGGGACTTCAGGTATTTGTTGGACCACGGCTTTAGCTTCCCCGACTATTGTGCAACTGGAGTCAAGAGTGCAGAATGGCGTGGCAGGAGTCACGTGACAGCTCCAGTTTTGGTTTTCTGGGCACTTCCGTCTTGTTCTTCAGCATGTGGTTGTCCTCATTTATTGAAAAGACTGTCTTTTCCTCATGGTGTGTTGTAGGGAGCTTTGTGAAGACTCAAGGGCCTGTAGCTGTGTTCTTTTGTTTTGTGAACTTTTGTTCTGTCCTACTGGTCAGTCCGTGTGATGTGACGCAGTCCTATGCTGCGGTGTCGACGTTAGCTCTGTAATATAGCTTGATATTTGGCTCTGTGATTCCACTAGCTTTCTTCTCTTCTGCTCATGAGTGCTTCGGCTCTTTGGGGTCTTTTGTGGTTTTATATGAATCTCAGTATCTTTTTTCCATTTTTGTGGAAAGCGACATTGAAATCTTAATAGCGACTGCCCTGAATCTGTGGCTTACTCAGGGAACTATGGATGTTTTGAGAGTGTTCCAATGGATGGATTAGAGACCATCATGTGAAGCAAAATAAAGTCAAACCCAGAAGGTGAAGGGTCAAGCTTCCCCTCATAGTGGAAGCTAGAGAGGAAGGAGAAAGAAAGGTGGGGCTGGATCTCCCCAAAATCAAAGGAAGAGCCACAGAGGAAAGGAACCCAGAGGGGAGGTGGGAGGGAGAGGAAAGTGCTGGGGGGATGTGGCCACATGGTGTTGTCATATTGTGCACCTGTGCGAGCACATAACAACACATCCCCGGTATGGACCCCTACAGTGCACCAACAAAAGCTGTGGGAAGAAAAAGAACCCATAGGACTAGTAAGAGTGGTTTCTAATCCACGGACACAGGATTTTATTTTAAGAGCTGTATGACTCTACATAGTAGCTAGGTTCATGCCCACAGGCTCACACATGCCTGGAAGTGGGTTTAGGTTCGTGACCCCATCCTTTCCCTCCCACCCTCCCCTCTCCCATTCTCCTTCCTCTACTCTGCTAGACTTCCTTTAGCTCATCTGTTAACTTATATTTGATTTGCTTTTTGTTATTCCATCCTTCTCTCCCCTTTTTTTATCGTCCAGTTGCACCTATGAGAAAAAAACATTCTACCTTGAGTCTCTGAAGTCCGGCTTATTTCACTCAGCATGCTGTCCTCCATTTCCATCCAGTTACCGGCAAATGCCCTAATTTCATTCTTTTTAACGGTTGAGTAGAACTCCATTGTGTGTATATACTGCCATGTCTCCATTCAGTCATCTATTGATGGGCATCTGGGTTGATTCCATAATTTACTATTGTGAATTGTGTTGCTTATAAACATTTATATCTTTTCTTTTGTGTGTGTGTGTGTGTGTTTCAATTTCTTCCATCATCGTTTGTGGTTTTTGATATGCACATATTTCACCTCCTTAGTAAATTTGCCCTTAAGAATTTTATTTTAATTTTTATACTACTAAAAATAAGATTGCTTTCTTTATGTATTTTCAACAGCTTGCTGATTGAGAGTCTGTTTGGGAATACACGCAGTTGCATAAACTTTTGTAAGATCTTGCTAATTTTGGGGAAATTCCAGCCCAAAATGTGACATGTGCCAAGAGTTTCAAATATCGCTGGAAGTCTCCCCCAAGCTCTTGCTGATCCAGAAACAGTTTGGCAGTTCCGCGGCCCCTGAACTGTGAGTCTCCTGGGCCATGCGATGACCACGCCCCGGCCCAGTCAGTGCTGCTCCTCCTGGGGGGCGTGGCTGGTCCTCTTCTGGCGGTGCTGCAATGACCACAGTGCAGCCCAAGTTCCATGCAGTCTCAAAGGTTAATTGTGCCACAAAGGTTGACTGTCCCCTACGTAATAGGCAAGACGTGTCCCACACCCATCTCCATGCACCCTGCCCAGGTCAGAGGCCTCTGCCTTTTATAGATTAACTATCATAGCATCCAGGTGAGCGTCACGTAGGAAGCCAAGCAGCCTGGGGGACTCAGAATTGTGGAAACATGGCTTTGGGCCCAGGGAAGTGCTTTGGGGGAATGGGAAGGGGGCTTCCTGGCTCAGGATGCCGAGGGGCCTCAGTCCTAAGGCAGGATGCTCGGCGCGTGACGGTTTCGGGTGCTTGAGGAGGGTGCTGTTCTTGTGGGGCTTCTCAGTGCTCTGAGCTCTGTGTGCAGCCTTGGAGTGCGTGGTGCTGCTCTCCTTCCTTCACCCAGCTGTTTTCTTCCTAGGCTGCATCACAGCCTCGGACCAGAACCCCACTCCTAGGGCAAACGTCTCACTCCAGGTCTGTAAGGCCGGCTCTGCAGGCGAGGAATCCAGGCTGCCCGTCCTTCACTCTCATCAGATGCTTCCCAAAGTAATGGGCACCTTAACTCCACCTAGAGGGCCTCACCTTGCTCACTAAGAAGAAAAGGCATCAACTATGTAGAAAGGGGAAATTTCACATTAATACCAGAAGCTTCCCACCATGTTTACAAGAAAGGTTTAAAAAGTGAAGCCTGGAAATTGTGAGTTGGCGCTCGGTAGACAAGGGGTTACCTGCACACTGGAAGCCATAGAGAAAAATATGATAATCATGTCTGATCATGTAACAGGGAAATAAATAAAAATGCAATCTCCAGCAATCTCAAAGCTTCTCTCTAAAAACACAGAAAAGTATTCAGTCAGACTGCAATGAGCCTCTCAGGCAACAGACTGGGGAGACTGACTGTAACACCATAAATTCTCTGACAACACCAACGCAGAAGGAAACCCGTCCCCTTGTTCAGTCAGGCTGACGTGGCGCAGGAATCTCACGTTCTCCAACAAGAAGGCCACTCTCCTCAGGGGGCGTGTGACAGCACCTGGTCCTACACCTTATTCATCTCAGGTTCCCTGGCAAGCCGGCTGCTGCCTGTGCTCCCCGCCTGCAGAGTTGCTCCTTACTCCCGACAGTCACTGACCAGGAGCAGGGCCCAGGCCTCCCGCCCTGCTCACCCCCAGGCCTGGCCTCAGGACCCATGCTGTCAAAGTGCCAGGAGGCCCAGGCAGTTTTAAACACAGTCACACTCCGGCCAAAGAGAAAGGGAAGGGGTTCACATTGCCAGAATTCTTAAGGTAATGCTCTTAGGAAAGGGAGGGAGGAAAGGTCACTTTCGATTTTGCCACCAGGCAGATCAAACATTATCTGGATCTTTGTAAATGTATTTACCTTTTCACTCCTCATAATGTCTAAGCTTAGAGATAAGCTGTGGCGATGTCTGAGGATGTGACGATGTCTCAAAATGTTTACAACTATTCTCTAAAATACAATAATATTGTACGTCATGTTCCCTTTTTCAAAATGTAACCTATATATTTGAAGAAGGCATTTTGAATCCTCCTTTAAAATCCATTTTCCTCTAGTTTCATTTTCACAAAATTTTTGGCTATTTATTTATTTATTTCTTGTTGTAAACAAATGGGATACATGTTGTTTCTCTGGTTGTACATGAAGTAAAGGTATACCATTTGTGTAATCATACATTTACACAGGGTAATGGTGTTTGATTTATTCTGTTATTTTTTTCCTTCCTCCCACCCTTCCCACCCCTCTTTTCCCTCTATAGAGTCCCTCCTTCCTCCATTCTTGCCCCCCTCCCAATGAATACAAATATATGAAACATTTCTAAATTTGTCCTAGATTTTTTTAATGCACTGTTAAAAACAAAAATAAAAAAGAGAAACTGGAGGAATTATACCCCTCTCTTAGTAGTAGATAAATGAGCTTCAACATTGAGGAAAATTGAGATTATGGAACCAGAAGAACATAATCTAAAACAACAAACTTGGTGGAGTTAAGAACATAGAGGAACTAATTACAAAGTCTTCCTTGGGATAGGAATCCAATTAGACATGTGCATGAGGGTATATTGTGACTGAGATAAAGATTTGCAAACTTGTTTTGCAAACTCGATTTGCAAACTTGGAATTTGGACTCGGTGCGTTCCCTTTTTTCTTAACACCAAACCATTGTGTTTTTGGGGTTCACAGTACACGTCATTGTATATACTGTGTGTCCTATATTGAGCAATATGAGGTTGAAACAGAAACTCTTGCATTGCGGTAGCTAGAACATTCTCTGATGCTTGCTCGTTACATAGCTGGGGGCAAGTCCCTGAAGCACTCACTGACTCAGTTTGCTGTCGTGTAAAATGAGGACAATGCCCTGTAACATTTGCAGGTTCTGTGAGGCAGCAAGTGATGCACAGGAATTTGGATTCAATTCCTAGCCAAGGGGAAGCACGCTTGCTGTTGGGACCATGGCTGTGCAGCCTGCCCTCCCATCTGGGTTACCTCCTTTACCCACCTTGATCATTAGCCGTGTGTATCTGAGCTGGCCTGCTGCTCCCATCAGACCCCCACAGCCATGCTGGCCAACCCTCAGCCATGATGCTGTATCTTCCTTCTTTCCAGGGCAATTCCAGGTCACGGGACCTCGCTCACCAGTCATCGCCATGGTGGGAGCAGAGGCCGTGTTCCCCTGCCACCTCAGCCCCTCCACGGATGCCCAGCACATGGAGGTCAGGTGGTTCCACAGCAACGACTCTGGCCTGGTGCACTACTACAGGGACTCCCAGGACTACCTGGAGCAGCAGCGGCCTGAGTACCACGGGAGGACGGAACTCCTGAGGGAGAACATCACCAGCGGGCAGGTGGCCCTGAGGCTCCGCCCCATCCGCCCTGCAGATGGAGGGGACTACAGGTGTTTATTTGTAAGCTCCACCTACCACAATGAAGCACAGTTCCATGTGGAGGTCACAGGTGAGCCTCTGGAGTGGAAGCGGATTCAGCTTGTATTATTGTGCTGTTTTATCCAGGGTCAGATAGATGCCATCGTGTATGTACAGAGCTTGGTGAACCTGCGCTAATACTATACACATAATGCCAAGAGTGTGAGAGAAGTGAGGCTCTGTCTTCATCTTCTTTAGGTTTTAACAGGAGTGTATTCACATCTCTTCATGGTCAACAGAATTCAAGGGGGGGAAAGGCGGGATTCCATCAAGCCTCATTTCTGATGAGTCCCAGAAGAAGCCTATAACCTGGCTTTCAAACCAAGAGGAGCTGGAGAGAGGAGCGGGGAGACTCTGCAGCCCTTCCTGAGACCTGGGCTCCGTGCACCTCGCTCCCATCCGCATTGGGCACTATCCTGGCAGGTCTGAAGCGGAGTTTACTTGGGTCCGCACAGGTGCATGCCCTTCTGTATCACTTCTGCCCAGGTATGAACCCCAGGAAAGTATCCACCCTGCCAGGGTGAGGGAGCAGGAAGGGTTCCAGTTCAGGGAGATGCTGAGCCTGGATCAGCCCTCTCCACAAACAGCCTAAGATCTTGTTCTGAGCTTAGGAAAAGAGTTTCTCTATCTCCCTCCTGACCGGGAGCCTCAAGAGATCCCAGCCCAAGCCATGAGAGGGCGTTGAATATACTGAGCTTCCGAAGGCAGCGAAGGTCTGATTTTCTAATCTCCAGTACAAACAGGTGGCATGTCCCGATGAGGCACTCCCGTGACTTCCCCAAGTCAGAGGCAAGTGCGCTGTGCTTCCTACTCAAGCGCAAGCAGCAGGAAGAACGCTCATGGAAACGAGGTAGAATGCATGTCAGCTTTCCCCAGGTGCACTGTGCATGGACCATGGGCAACAGAAATGAGCTCCACTCGGCTTTTTATCAAGCGCAGTGTCCCCTCTGTGCCCTAAGGGAGTTACTGACTTCCATTGTTCTCTGCAGGTGGAGTGTTTCATGCTCCACTCGACATGCTGTTTAGGATACGGAATTTCATGGCATGCACACGGGTAAATCCAGAATTCATGAAGGGTCACACCTTTCCATAAAATCAGGGGCATCATCTAAGGCCTTCTGCTCTGTTGCAGTGGAAATATTGCAACACTAAATAATAAAATATGTTTCTAAATGTGAGATACTTCTCCAAAGAAAGGCTTCTCTGCTGCCTGCTTCAGGGTACACCTCAGGGCAGGCTGCTATTTCTGTCATTCCTGGTTACTGCAGTGTGAACCACCCCTTCTAGTACCTGCTATTCTCTTTCTTTATAAGCCAGGAAAATAAAATAACCTGGTTCTTTACCTCCTCCCAGTGAGCATGTTCCTTAGGCCTCTCTGGATGCGGGGTCCTGGTGGAGCCAGCTGGGCCACACCCTCTGGATTCCACATCATGCCTTGTGATGTGGCTGCTTTGCCAGGTTAGGAGTCCTCTGCAGAGCACGGCTCCAGGTGGACATCGAGTCCTTAGATCAAGCCCGTGACCCTCTTCTCCAGAAGACCTGTGTCCCTGCGATGGTCTGGGTTGTATGGTTGCTGGCCCACATTTATTTAGCCTGCTCCTCCCTCCTGGAGGAGTGAAGTTTGGTTCAAGGTCAGAAATCATTGTCCAGTGGAGATGCCGTCCATCTGGGCGGCTTCAGCATCCTGTGTCTCTCAGAGAAAAGGTTCTCCCACACCTCAAGTTAGAAGACCCCACTCGGACCCCCATCTTTAACCATCAGTGGGTATTGTGGGAGAAAATGTTTGCAGAACCCCAGTCTTTGGTGGATTCTGAAGCTCAGTGCTCAAAGTCCAGGTCATCACTGTCCCACTCCCCCAACTAGCTTCATAGGAACACAGACCCATCGACTGACTGCTCGCAGGGAAACCTCAGGCATGTGCCGACAATCTCTTCTAGGAGGTAGGAAACACGATATAAAGCCTCAGTGTCCAATCATAATCAGTCTCTGTGTACTAGCAAAAACTATGGGTTTTCTCCCATGATGCTCTTAGAGTCAATATCTCAGATTCCCAAAACAGATAACACAGAGGACAGTGGCCTGACCCAATGACCTCCTTACTTTCTTCTTCCCAGAAAATCCGATACCTTGATGCCCTGTTCCTATAAAGTCCTGTTAACTGAGCACTGTATGTTTAAAATATACTGAGATACGATCCCATTTTTATTGAACTTGTCAGGACATAGCCAGAGTCATAAGACACATGAGGGACACGTTTTCAGGTACAAAGACCGTGAGGGACAGATGAACACTACCCGCTGGTTTTCTTCACTGATCAGCCCTCCACGTGGAGCTGTGTGTGCTCACCACAGAGCCGGGATGACTCCTGGCCTCACCAGCCCCTGCAGTGAGACTGTCACCCCCGTTCTGTGGAGAGGGAGATGCTGCCTGCAGAGTGGAAGCTGTGGACTCTGCTCTGCTGCCATGTGTCAGCACGGGGAATGTGGCTGCTGGACCAGAGCATGAGTCCCCACTGCTTCTCAAAGCCCTCAGCTTCTGAAAACCCCGTCTCCCTGTCCAGACACGCAGGCCCCTGCCGGGCTGACCACCACGGGCTTGAGTGTTTGCTCCTCACTTCTGACGCTGGTTTAAGGCCTGATCGATTAGCATTGCCACCAGAGATGACCTCAGACAGCTTCCCTCACGGTCGTAACAGTCTCTCAGGGCTTCCGTAACGAATTACCCGAACAAACTTGCTTGAAGTGACTGAAGTTGTTTATTCATTTATGATTTATTTACATTTCTGGAGGCCTTCAGTTCAAATCGAGGGGTTGGGGGGTCATGACCCCTCTCTCATCCAGCTCTTGGCCGCCAGCCATCCCTTGGCTTCTAGCTTCACCATCCAATCTCAAACTCCAATCTGCATGACTAGTGTCTCTGTGTCACTGGGTCCAGTTTTTTTCTCCTGTTAAAAAGTCTCCAGTCACAATACCCCATCTGTGTACAATGACTCAAAATGCAGTCTATAAAAAATTTAAAAATAAAAAATAAAATAAATAAATAAATAAAATCTCCAGTCATATGGGATCAAGATCCACCATAATCCAGTTTAACCTAGGTTTTGCCAATTATATCTGCAAAGTTCAGGTTTCCAAATAATGTCACATTCACATCCCAAAGTCAGGATGAGGACTTGAGCAAGTCTTTATAAGAGGTAGAATTCTATTCACAACAGGGTGCGTTCACCCCAGTAAATTCATTTGTATTTTGTCATCTGTGTGAGCTGAGATTCAGATCATTCGCCAACCTGCAAACCAAGTGTCCCATTGCACAGTTTCGTACCTCAACGCAGGGGTAACAGAGTACAGGTTTGCGGCAGCGGCCGACCCTGTGCGGGTCCACGGGCTTCATCTTGACTTGCGTCCACCCATGGCAGGGACTCCATCTTTCCCACCACGGATGATTCCAAGTCTCCCTGTGCTGCAGCCCTAGGGGAGAGGAAGCGGGAGGAGGGAGATGCGCTCCTCCTTAGAAACAGTCCAGAGCACACATGGTTGGCACTCAGCCCCTGTGGGAAGCTCCAGGCCACTCCGAGCTCCAAGGGGGCTGGGGCATGTGGCCTCCTGGGTGGCTCCTGCCACAGCTGAGACTTGCATTGCCCCAGGTGTGTGCCTTCCAGAGCAGCGGCTGCTGGGGGTAAACGGCTTTTCACATTTAAACTTAATTGACACTACGCGAAATGCAAGTCAGTTCCTCAGGTAAGACAAGCCCGTTCAGGTGCTCTGCAGCCACGTGCCCCAAGGGTGTTGGGACAGGCTGATGGACGGCCCTGACAATGTCTCGGGAGGCATAGCAGCGAGCTCCCCTGAGAAGGAGCGAGGATGGAGACTTGGAGGCCAGATGTGGGACTCCCTCTTGGCCCTCAGCACCACGGAGGATGACTTCACAGGCTGCTCCTGGGTTGATAACATGTTTAGTATCCAATTTTCAAAATAATTGGATAAAATGTTTAGTATGGTTTCAAAGGGTAGAGAGGAAAAATAACACAGGTGATATGGACCCACACGTGAAACGTGGACACGGTTAATTTACGTTATTCCCCCCTAAAGTCCTTTGTGGTTGGTATTTATACATTGATTCATTGATAGATTTGAGCCCCACCCCCAGTGTGCAGACTGACCAGCCGACCTAAGTTCCCACCCACTGGACGTGGCTCTGACCTTGAGGAAGCCGTCTGCCTCCCTTTACTTTCCAGGCTCAGGTTCGACGCCTCGCATTCATATTGAACCTGATGATGCCGCCAGCCTGAAGTTGACCTGCACCTCCACAGGGTGGTACCCGGAGCCCGAGGTGCACTGGGGGGACTCTCTGGAGCAGCATCTGGCCCCCACCTCAGAAACAAAGACGACAGATGAAGTCGGCTTGTTCCATGTGCAAACGTCCATCACGCTGGACAGGAGCTGGAGGGCAAACGTGTCCTGCTTCATCAGGAACCCCGTCCTCAGCACACAGAAGGGAGTCCACATCTCCGTAGCAGGTCAGTCCCCTCTGGGTCACACACGTGAGGTCTGGCCATTCAGAGAGAGGGTGTGGCTAGCAAAGACCTGCTGTAGACAACCCAGAAAGACAAGGCCATTCAGCAGTCCGGAACTCCTCCCATGCAGAGAGCTGGGTAGACACATCTTCCGTCCTGTTTTACATTTCTCTCCATGACAAAGAAATGCCATTGGTTTAGTTTACAAAAACAAGAATGCCTGCCAGTGCAGAGGCATTCAGAGTGTGATGCAGCATTGCAGGACACTGGCAATGCTGTCCTGTAACCACCTCGCTCCACGGCCAGGGGAAACCACTGCCAACAACTGCCGTTCAGTAGACATCTGACAAGTTGCGTGGGAATCCTGGCCATGAGGCTTTCCAGCTTTGCAGGCTTGGTGAGACTGACCTTCCTGTTCTCAGTGCCCAGGCATTAGGTAGAAGTAATAAGAGGGTCCACCCCATGAAGTGTGAAGAGGATTAACTGATGCAATCCATGCTATGCTCACCCACAGCAACTGTTCAGGCATAAGGTTTGCCCAGATGTTTTCTGCAAAATCCTTTAATTGAGAATGTCTGTATTTGAGGCCTTGTGGTCTGCAGATGGGGCTCCTGAGGTCTCCGCTGCTTTGGCACTGCTTCTGCTACCTCCTTTCCGCCCACCTGCAAGTCCCTAGCAGGGCTCTGCACTCTCACCTGTTCCCTCTTCCTCCTGTAACAAGCTGTGTGCCACTTGTGCAGGTCCTGACCCTGGTGTCCTCCCTCTGGGGAGCCACCCCTGAGGTGCTTACTCACCTGTGTGTGATTTTGGTCATTGTGGGAGTGTATGCCCATGGAAGACACCGCAGCTCGCTTTCATATCCCTCTTCCTTAGCAAAAGACTAAGTCACGATATATTGTAGGGCAATTGACAAAGGAGCGTTTGCTTGAACTTTTGGTCAATACTGATTTGTGCTTAGTTTGGGAAGTCACAATTGTTTGAAAAGCCAGAACTTGAAGTTGGAAGCATGAAAAAGACAAGCACTAAAGTCAGAGAAGTCAATTATGTCTTAAAAACAAATTCAGAGGAGAGCAAATGGATGGAGCCTCCTCCTTAGAATCATATGGTGGAGAAAGGAACGGACCTTTAACAGGAAACTGTTGGGGGCTGTGCCATGCTCAGATCAGCAGTGAGGAGGTTAATTAACATAAGCACACTCAGGTGATTTATCACTGGCCGTATTCAGTTAAATGCACGCGCACAACGTGTGCACAGGTGTTCCCCAGCTTGCCTGCTCGGGCCTGCTCATTTTAACCCTTGCCGTGATAGGGCAGCTGGCTCCTTGCCTGATCCCAACTGGCGTGGCCCCGCCCTCCGCCTCTTGGAGGGAATATAAGCTGGCAGTGGACAGGGGCGCGACAGTAAGAGAAGCAGCTAGCAGAAAGAAGCGGAGTAGAAGCCACTAGCAGAAAGGAAGAAGAAAAGGCAGCAAGCAGATAGAAGCAGCTCGCAGAGAGAAGCAGCAGACAGCGGGGGAAGGCAGATCACAGAGAGGAGAATTGAGAACACACCTCTAGATCACAGATAGGTAGATTGCAGTACGCGGGATGCATCACTAAGAAGCACCTCAGATAGATGCACCCTTAGTTCACAGGATGCAGGATGCACCTTTAAGAAGAAGCAGCAGAACTAAGAAGAAATAGATCTCTGATAAGCGTAGAAGCCTCTCTTTCTCTAAAACTTTCTCTCTAAGCAATTCTCTTCCTCTAAGCAAAGTTTCTCTTCCTCTAAGCAAAACCTATCTTTCCCTCAAAGTCTCTCTTCCTCTATAAATTAGTGAATATAGGAAAAATAGTTTATTTCCAGGCCCCTCTGATAAATACCTGTGCAATTGTTGCCGCAGGCGGCGACAGGAAACCATGAGCTGGGGCTGAGAACAGCACAAACTATAGTCATGCAGAGTTTTCAAAAACCAAAATGTGGAAGATGAAAAAGAAAAAGAATATAGTTCTTCATATTTATATTTTGAAAGCAATTAATGTATAAGTAACAGTTTCACAGTTGATTAACATAAGCTTTTGCTAAGATTTTGGATAAAGTTAATACATCAGCAAAAGTGTCCTTAAGGCCTGTTTTTTCAAATTTGTTCTAATAAGTTGTACATGACCATAGAATGCATTTATGCATTTTGATAAATCATACATACGTGGAGTATAATTTCTCATTTTTCTGATTGTACCCATTGTAGGATCACTGTTTTGAACCAACATTATTAAGTAAAAGGTGTTGGCAGTCAAGGTCCAGTCTGTAAGTTAGGATAAGTCACTTTTCAATATGCATAGCATTGTAAAGTGATTGCCACAATCAAGCTAATCAACATTTTCATTGACTCACATATTCATCACTTTTGTGTGTTTCTGGTGAGAACATTAGTGATGTACTCCCTATGGAATTCCAAGTACACAGTGCATTGTTGTTGATCATAGTCCCTGAGTGAGTGTCCTCAATGCCTCTTTTGAACCAACATTGTTGAAATATTTGCACAATAGTCACTGCAGTCTATTTGAATTGCTGGCCATGGACATCCCAGAAGAGGCCCTAAGGAGAAGTAGACTTCTGTGCCTAGACCCTTTAACAGAAAACTCGTTTGACTTGTTATCCCAAACCATCACAATCCCTCCCGTAATCTCAGAAAAGCTCCCAGAACTCCTCTGCGTTGTCATGAGGAGCATGAGTATGTATATGTAACAATTGCATAGAAAGGACTTGTGACAAAGTCCCTTAGGATGATCTAGTAGATAGAGAGGGAGAAGTGGACGGAAGGAGAAATGTGTTGCTTTTGAGGATATTACTTATTACAAAATAATTCTAAGTCACAAACACAGGGATGCTAACATTAGCTAAATAATTATGGAAAGGTTGGTCAATGGGTACTAAGTCAGAAAGAAGGAATTTGTCTCCGTGTTCTATTGTCCATTAGAGTGATGATAGATAATGATGATAGTTTAAAAAAATTTTTTTAAAAAGAACAATTCACATGATAAAAATCTTTTGTATTTGATTTTTAATATTTTCTACACTTACAATAATTGTTAAAGAACACTAATGGCTTTCAAAATTGAAACAAAGTTTATTTTCTCTTTATCATAAAATACTTCAAAACGAAGTAAAGAGAATATAGAAAACCATATATCCCTTACTTGCTTCATTTAAAATAAATTCTGTTTTAATAAATCAATCATTACAGGTGCAGATGAAAAGTTAAAGGAAGAGTTTTTGTATGTTTTCACCCAAAAGAAATACTATTTGAAGAGATACAAATGTCAACCCAATTTGAACACTACACAATGTATACGTGTTCCAAAACATCACAAGTCACCCCATAAATATACACATTTGTATGTGTCAATTTTAAAAAGTTGCTGAGTACATAGGCATCTGATGAATTGGTTTTGTATCTTCACTGTTTTTAATATTTTTTATGACTTTTAAATTAAATCCTCTGGAGGCAGTAGGGCAGCAGGAATCTCTTCAGGTTTCCTGATTCCGCAGGATTACCAGGAGGGGCAACCAGACTGGGAAATTCCACCCTTCCTGGCAGTGTCCCAGAGGACTCTGGGGAGCCATCTGCAGTCAGCTGACTGTGGTCTCTCTCCAAGACCTGAGAGAATTGGGGGCTGGCTGTGGTCTCCAGGACCTGAGAGAGGTGTGGGCTGGCTGTGGTCTCTCTCCAGGACCTGAGAGAGGTGTGGGCTGGCTGTGGTCTCCAGGACCTGAGAGAGGTGGGGGCTGGCTGTGGTCTCCCAGGACCTGAGAGAGGTGGGGGCTGGCTGTGGTCTCCAGGACCTGAGAGAGGTGGGGGCTGGCTGTGGTCTCTCTCCAGGACCTGAGA
The DNA here is from genome assembly GCF_902686445.1 of Sciurus carolinensis. NCBI lineage: Eukaryota > Metazoa > Chordata > Mammalia > Rodentia > Sciuridae > Sciurus > Sciurus carolinensis. The sequence continues at coordinate 2,572,994 of NW_025920112.1, forward strand.
GAGGTGTGGGCTGGTTGTGATCTCCAGGAGTTGAGAGAGGTGTGGGCTGGCTGTGGTCTCTCTCCAGGACCTGAGAGAGGTGTGGGCTGACTGTGGTCTCTCTCCAGGACCTGAGAGAGGTGGGGGCTGGCTGTGGTCTCTAGGACCTGAGAGAGGTGGGGGCTGACTGTGGTCTCTCTCTAGGACCTGAGAGAGGTGTGGACTGGCTCTGGTCTCTAGGACCTGAGAGAGGTGGGAGCTGGCTGTGGTCTCCAGGACCTGAGAGAGGTGGGGGCTGGCTGTGGTCTCCAGGACCTGAGAGAGGTGTGGGCTGGCTGTGGTCTCCAGGACCTGAGAGAGGTGTGGGCTGGCTGTGGTCTCCAGGACCTGAGAGAGGTGGGGGCTGGCTGTGGTCTCCAGGACCTGAGAGAGGTGTGGGCTGGCTGTGGTCTCTCTCTAGGACCTGAGAGAGTTGGGGGCTGGTTGTGGTCTCCAGGACCTGAGAGAGGTGTGGGCTGACTGTGGTCTCTCTCCAGGACCTGAGAGAGGTGTGGGCTGGCTGTGGTCTCCCAGGACCTGAGAGAGGTGTGGGCTGACTGTGTTCTCTCTCCAGGACCTGAGAGAGGTGTGGGCTGGCTGTGGTCTCCAGGACCTGAGAGAGGTGTGGGCTGGCTGTGGTCTCCCAGGACCTGAGAGAGGTGTGGGCTGGCTGTGGTCTCCAGGACCTGAGAGAGGTGGGGGCTGGCTCTGGTCTCCAGGACCTGAGAGAGGTGTGGGCTGGCTGTGATCTCCAGGACCTGAGAGAGGTGTGGGCTGGCTGTGGTCTCCAGGACCTGAGAGAGGTGGGGGCTGGCTGTGGTCTCCAGGACCTGAGAGAGGTGTGGACTGGCTGTGGTCTCTCTCCAGGACCTGAGAGAGGTGTGGGCTGGCTGTGATCTCCAGGACCTGAGAGAGGTGGGGGCTGGCTGTGGTCTCCAGGACCTGAGAGAGGTGTGGACTGGCTGTGGTCTCCCAGGACCTGAGAGAGGTGTGGGCTGGCTGTGGTGTCCATGACCTGAGAGAGGTGTGGGCTGGCTGTGGTCTCCAGGACCTGAGAGAGGTGTGGGCTGGCTGTGGTCTCTCTCCAGGACCTGAGAGAGGTGTGGGCTGGCTGTGGTCTCCAGGACCTGAGAGAGGTGTGGACTGGCTGTGGTCTCCCAGGACCTGAGAGAGGTGTGGGCTGGCTGTGGTGTCCATGATCTGAGAGAGGTGTGGGCTGGCTGTGGTCTCCAGGACCTGAGAGAGGTGTGGGCTGGCTGTGGTCTCCAGGACCCGAGAGAGGTGGGGGCTGGCTGTGGTCTCCAGGACCTGAGAGAGGTGGGGGCTGGCTGTGGTCTCTCTCCAGGACCTGAGAGAGGTGGGGTCTGGCTGTGGTCTCGGGACCTGAGAGTGGTGCCCTGTTTTTCAGAGGCCGTGTTCCCCAGCTCCTGCACCTGGATGGTGGTGCTGGCCGTGCTTGTCTCCGTCCTGGTCCTCATTGCAGCCACCGTTGCTGTGCTCCTGCTCACCAGGAAAGACAAAGGTGAGTGGGTACTGACCGAAGGACTGCTTGTGGAAGATGTGCAAAACAGTCAGGAATGGATGAGAAGTGGTCTTCAGAATTAAAACGGAGAAAGAGTGACATGAGCAGGGAAAAGAATTCGTCTTCACACTTCTGGCCTGCATCTTTCCTAGAGGACAGGTTTTCTGGTTGAGGCAGCTACCTCATCAAGAGAAAGACGTGCATATTTGTGGGCTTCTTTTCAGATCTTAAATAGGTGCATTCGGGAACTGGAACCCCCTGTGTGTGTATGTATGTATGTATGTATGTACTATCTATCTTTCTATCTATCCACCCATCCATCCATCCTTCAGCTCTCCATCTGTCTATCCATCTGTCCAGAGGTGACCAAAGGTTGTGGCACTTTCTCCTAGCAGAACTCCTCAGTCAGCTCTAGGTCATCTTCTCCTGTCCTCAGATGCAGGTGTTTCCTACCTTGAAAGGTGTATTCTGGACCAGTCTCAGATGACTCCTCTGTGAACACAGTCCCAGGGATTTTGACAGATTTAAACTGCACCCAGGCCAGGGCTGCCTGCGCCTACCTCTTCCCAGCTGCCCTAGGAAGCATCTCCTGAGATGCTTCATTTCTGGGCCCTGGATTCTCACTCCAGGTGGGCAGTTCTGGGGTTGAAGCCCACTCTGGGACACCTGGGTAGCCCAGAGAACTGCCCAGGATGAACACTGGCTGCACGTATGGTGTGAGCAGTGCTGGTCAGTGAAGAGGAAATGCTTCTCTGCAACAGAACCACTCCTGGGGCCTGGGAGGCTGCTGGGCCTCACCTGCCTGGCCTCCCAGGGTGGAAGGCTTCCCTCCGTCAGGGTCAGTCCAGCGATGTAGCCCGCCCTGTGCAGCCCTCCCGTAGGACCAGGGTGTGTCTCGCTCAGAGTCCTCTAGGGACGGATGCTCCCCCAGGCCAGTACCCTGAGAGCCGTCCACACAATTCACCTCCCCAACTCCTGCGAGGCCAGTAGTCAGAGAAGGTGAACAGAAACAAAGGTGTGGGGGACACCAGCCCTGACCCTGTGCCAGGGCAGCGTCCAGCCCTGTGGGGAAATGGACACACCCCACAGGGCACACCTGGCCTCTGATGTCACTAGTGTGTGACCCTAAGAAGACGGAGTCTCTAATGTGGAGACATTGTCTAAGGACCAAAAAATAGTATTTGGAGGGTAGAACATAATACAATAGCAAAATATCAGAAATGTTGGGTATTGAGCAAAGAATTAGACAACTTGGCTGATTATTTGGAAAATTTTTCAAAATGTACTACTGTGAGGTCACCAATCATCATTTATCCAAAATATCCCATTCAAATTACAGTCTTCACTGTTTCCCTTTTGCATTGTTTTACTTTTAGACAATAACTATATTAGCTTGAACTGACTATAAAAGAATGATCAAATGGTGTGTGTGAGTGTGTGCATGTCCTGTTGTTAGGAACATATATCCAAAACAGTTGTTTATCTAAATAAGCTCTTCTCTTAAAATACATTGTTTTGGGTGTATGTATACATCTTTTCCAACTCAAACAAAATTAAACCTGAAAGTATTGTGTAAAGGAGGAAAATAGGAACATACGTTCTCATTAACTTGATTCTGCACAAAGCAAACTTGAAGAAAGTAGAGAGGCTTCTGGCGTAGGGGGTAGGGTAGCTGGGGACAGGTGGGAGGGAACCTCGCACAGTGTACCTTACTATGTATGGCTGTGATCTGGGAGGCATGCACATGTATCGCCTATTGAAAACAAACGGAAAAAAATTCAGAAAGAAAAAAGAATGACTTGAGCCAGGTGTGGTGGTGCTCACTGGGGTCCAGTTACTGGGGAGGCTAAGGAGGGAGGATGGCTAGACCAACCTGGCCACACAGTGAGACCCCCAAGTCAAAAATGACTGATTTATCAAGAGGCATCCACATTCAAGCTGAAGCGTGGGCGTTTATTCGTTAGCGTACATTTATTGAGAGGTGTCACGATGTCTGGAGAAGTTAAGGGCAGAGGCAACACAGGTGTGACTCTAGTCCCTGTGAGGAAGTAAATGTTCCTCATTTCTAAACTTCCTGGTCTCTGGTGTGAGGTCCCGCCAGGGATGCTGCTGTGGTTGGGACCTGGTCTGGTTTCCACCAGGAGCCCTGCGTTCATCCTGGTCCCCAGGGTTGTACAACCGAAAGGCAGTCAGACCTCACTGGGCCCACTGGGAGGACCTTCGGTGATGGAGGGTCTGAGGAGGTCCTCACACCGTCCACTGCTAGTTCTCTTGAGAAGGTCGCTCAAGAGGGCGCAGGCCTGGCTCCTCCTCCTCTTTCTGTTTTCTGCATATTGCTAATGGGAATTGAAAATGGCTCCATCTTGGTGAAGAGCAGCCTAGCATGTCCTCACAAAGCTGTGCACAGAATGATCCTAGGACTAAGCACCCCACTCAAGTGCGCACCCACAGGAAGGAACCACAGGGGCTCTGTGGTTACTCACACCTCAGCATCCACGGTGGCATTACTCACTAGAGACACAGGTGTAAGCAGCCCAGACGTCCACCGTCAGATGAATGGATGAGCAAAATGCGGCATATTATTTAGCCACAAAAAGCAAGTCCTGTCATATTCTCTAGTAGAGATTAGTGTGTCTCATTAATATGCAACATTGTCAAAGGTGGAGCTCCCAGGAGGAGGAAGTGGATTAGGGAACAGCTGGAGTTGGAGTGGAGGTGTGGGAGTCCCTGGCTAATGGTTAGAGTTTCTGTTTGGTGTGAAGGAAGGATTGGGAAGTGGTGGTAGGAAGCACAACGGTGTGGATATGGCTGATGCCACTGGGTCATGCACGTCACATGGGTAAAGCACCACAATGTCTGAACCACAGCAGGCAAAGCCGCGTTCCTCTGTATCGTCTGGTGGAAGCCCTGAACTCCGCTCCTGGCTCAGAGCCTCACTGTTTTTCTTTGACCTTCTTTTTCTCTGTGCCCTGCTGTCTGTAGATGGGAAAGATGGGAGTGTGGATATTTCAGGGCACCTTCAACTACAGACAGGATCCCTCTGGGGACCTGACGTCAAACGTGACTGCAGAGCCTCTGCAGAGGACTGTGAGTTGAAAGGCAGCTCCCCAGGCACCAGTGAGTCTGACCAATCAATTCTTTTTTTTTTTTTCTTTTTTCAGGTCTACTGAAGAAGAAGTACGGTGAGTTCACTTAGTTTTAACTCACAGACCATCATCCCTCCATTCAGGTGTTCTGGAACACCTTGGCCAGCAGGAAAGATTATGGGAAGTGGGAGAGCTTGGAAAGTTCCAAGGAACTCCATCCATATTAGCAGCAGATCAGGGGAAAGCGTGGGTGAAGATAGGCACCTGCCCAGCTCGACGTGTCTGTGCACAGGCTTCCGGCAACATCTCCAAGACACAGCTGTGCTTTGGCAGTTCCAGAGAACCCAGGCAGAATCACCGTATTGCACGCACTGCCTAGTGAGTCGTTTGTAAGGACCCTGTAGAGCTTAGGCTTCCCAACTTGGGGGTGTCACGGGTCCGTCTGTTGAAAGTGCAGAGAGCTGAGCCCTATGCCAACTTTTGACTCTGTAGATCCAGGCTGGTCCTAATAATGAGGACTCTACAGGTAATATGTGATGCTGATACTGTGGGGCCAGGGACCACACTGATGGTTTAGGAAGACATCAAAAAGCATTTATACATCAGAATTTCAAGTTTATAAATTAAAGTTTGATGCAGGAAAATAGTACACAGTCTGGACACAGGCAGAACGGGTCAAATCCAGCAAGAAGGCAAGCAGTTTCACCTAGCCGTTGGCCTTAAAAATAGAGAATAAGATGTAAGAACCCAGAAATAGATTGAGATTTATTTCTGAGATGAAAACCATTTCTTCTACTTTGATTCTAAAATCAAAACAGCAATTTTGGAAACTCCGGTTTCCCTCACTTGGTCTATTTGGACGAGGTAAATGCATCTGCTCCATCCCAAGAAGCACAGTTAAGATGCTGCAAGTGGAGGCTGAGGACCCTTGGTCCTGCCGCTGTTGCAAAGGCAGCCCTGGCAGAGCAGCTGACCCTACAGGAGCCACTAGGGTTTCAAGGGTAACGCAGTTCTGAGGGAGTTAGAGGGTGGCACCACTGCCCAGTGTCCTAGTCCAGGGCTCTGGAGAGGCGGTGCTGGGCTTGATCAGAAAAGCAGGCCTGCAGGGCAGGCAGAGGTTCCTGACAGTCGCTGTGTGAGGGTGACCTCTGCAGGTCACTTCTCAGGTGACGAGCCCCTCCAGGTGAGTTGTGTGGACCAGAATCATCTGCACTGCCTGAGCTTAGCAACATGATGTTGGGGATAAATCTCATTTGGGTCTTGGCCATTCCTCTACCTTCAACTGTCAAATCCACAGTTAATAATGTCAGAGAAATTATTCTTCAAACAGTTTAAAATCATTCAATAGAAAATGCCTAATGCCTGTGGCAGTGTTTCTCCCTGGAAATCCCCCAGCCCAGGACTCAGAGACGGCTCTGCTCCTGTACCACTCTGGGCACAAGAGAAGGGGTCAGGGAAGGGGTGCTCAGGAAAGCCCACCTGACCCATCCCAATCTGGCATGGATGGCAACACATGTCAAGAAAACTGGTCCCTATCGACTGTGACTCTGAGCACAGTCACCTCTGAGCTCATACGCATGAAAAAGGTAAACCCCAACTTACACAAGTCAGAGACTTTGGTGGCTTGTGGAGTAATGAACTGGTAGGATTTTAGATATGTACCTTTTAACTTGGGCACAGATTTGTTTTTAAGATAGTCTCAAATGACTCACATGGTGAGTCATTCATAAATTCTAAATTGTGGCTAAAGCATTTGGCCACAATTTAAAGGCCAGGTGTTTTTGAAGAACAGAATGGATGGAGGCAAAGGCTGCGTAATACATGGAAATAAATAACAATTGGAAGTTTGGAGTTCTTAGTGTCCCTGACGAGCTTGATCAAGCATCTCTTTGCTTTGTTGGATTATTATCTCTATTATTCCTTCAAGATTGTAAATATGACTTTGATTCTGCAGAATGAAAACAAAACAAAACAAAAAAACAACTGGTTGTAGAAATTGGGTAAAGTGCCAAAGAAAGGTTGCAGTAAACCCGTAAAACCCCAGAAGAGAAGCCAATCTGAACACAGAACAGTCCACCATTGAAAGGTCTACCAATGCCCACTGTTGCCATTTCTTATTTCTTGCTCATTATTTTGCTAGTTTTGTTTGCTTACTCCTTTCGCTGGGTTTGAGAAGAAGGAAGCCTCCCTAAAATGTATGTGAAGTGCCTTCTCTGCATTGCCTCTCTGTGCCTGGAGGATCCTTTCTAACCCAAGCTGGGGTTTAGAATTCTTCCTGTGCCCCACACAACAATTACCACGGCAAGAATTGCTGTGTATATTGTTACCAGGTTACACCCATGAAGTGCACTTTGCAATGCCCAGGATTTCCTCTAGGTGTGGCTGTGGAGATGGGCTGGCTGTTCCAGGGCATCCTGACTCTTCCACTTTTTGCATACCTACTCCTGCCCAAGACCCTGGGATCCTGTCCCTGTCCCTTGGTGCTCAGGTCTCACAGAACTGGATGAGCCGTGTGCGGAATATCTTAGAGCAAGCCCCACAGAAAAGAGCAGAAACCCGAGGCAGGAGTGGACAGGCCATGGGGCAATGACCCTCCGGATGGTGGCATCACGGGGAGTTCCTGGTGCTTTGTAGTCCTGGGAAACTCCCTGGGGGATGATGGGGACGCTGCCTCAGCATCTCTTCTGCCTTGTCCTCATTTTATCTCGTCTCTGGCTAATTTTTCACAAAGTCAGGGCTGGAAAGATTGGAATCAAGACTGCTTCTCTAGCAAGTCTTCAGACTTTGATAGCTGTGGACTTACCTTTGTTCATCACTTATCTCATTCCATACAGAACAGCTAATGAAGCAGAAAGGTGAGTCCAATCTGTTTACATTTTGGAGGCGAACATACTATAGAAAAATGTTTGCTCTATTAAACTAATAATAATTTAGGCATAATGATCATCAATTATTTTAAAGTATATTTATGTCATTTAGTTATCTGCAGACATTATCATGGACAATATTATATATTTTTGTGGTTGCACAAACATATTAATTTTAAGATTGTCACACTGAATCATATTCATTGTGAATATCCCAGTTTATTAAATGGTTTGATTTTTAAAGGCTGACAGTTTGCCACTAACGTTCTTCTCTGTCTCTCCACGTGGTCCTGAGGTACAGTCCACGTGAGTCTAGGTGACTCGGCTCTTTCTTGGCTTCCCCTGGCAGGAAATGCTTTCCCTCACTTCCCTTTGGGGGTATCTGTCCCTGTGGGCGGAGTGACTTCCTATGGTTTGCCTCCAGCTGTGACGTGCTTCCAGAAGCCTCCAGCCTCTCCACCTCTTCTCAGGAGAGGGTTGGGTCCACCTGCATTCAGGACACTCGTTGCCACTGGGCTTGCTGCCGCCCTGTGCCCATTTCTCGCTGCCTTTCTGACGACGTCCCTTTTCTCCTTTGCATCTGTCATGAGACGAGTTTCCCCCGTGGTGCCTTAGCTCCTCACGCTTCAATTTTTCGTGCATCTCTTGGAAGTTTTGCTTTGTCGTTACTGTGAGGCTTATAGAAATTATCTTATAGTTGCTTTTGATTTGTTTTGTTTTCACTATCTTATAGTTTTAATGAACTATTTTAAACAGACAGGAACCTAACTTTGACCACAAGGAAACGAACTGGGCTGGCTAGAGCTCAATGTCGCATCCATTAACCAACATGCCTCTTGAATTTTCAGGTCATAGCTTTTATCTTTTGGTATTGTGTGTCACTTGACAACCTCACTCAAAACTTTAAGACATAAAGGGAAACTTTTTAATATTCTGTTCCATATGAATATATTCACAAGCAGAATGTATTTTTCAGTTTGTGTTATGATTTCTTATCTAGATAATACGAGTTTCTCTCTGTGTCAGACACACACTAGAACACCCAGTCCTTGGTCTCAGGCCCTGGGATGGATTTGTCTGGTCAAGAACATGAGAAAATTTGCTAATATTGTTTTTTTTTTTTGTGTGTGTGTGTGTGTGTGTGTGTGTGTGTGTGTGTGTGTTTTCATATACAGAAGAAATAGAAGAAGAGAATGGTAAGTGACATTTATTTTTTACCAAGGCAGTAGGGTAACATACACACAATTGCTCTTTGGGATTGTTGTAACAAAACCAAAATCCACAGCATTCTTTAATCACTTAAAAGTAGTGTTTGGGGACAATATCATGGTAGTTTGAAAGATCCCTACTGAGCATTCACAGATGGCAGGCAGTCTTTGGCAGGGATGGAGGAAGGTGTGTTGTGGGGCTTTGACCCTGAGGACTCTCAAGTGCCCCTCAGTGAGGACAGGTGACTCCTCTCCCAGGAGGGGTGTCCAGGGGTCCTGCTGAGGAGGGGCCAGCCAGGCCCAGGAGTCAAAGAGGCCAGGACTGTGGGGCTGAGAGTCGGTGGTGAGGAGAGGAAGGGACCGGCAGCTGGGAGCTTGCAGGCGCTGCCGTTCAGAGTTTGCCAGCCGGCGGCTCCATCAGGGGAGAGTGCAGCTGACCTCGACTCCCTCTCCCAAAGTCCAGGCAGAGCCAGGCTCAGACGGTCAGCACGTAGACTTTGCTCCAGGAGCAAACGCTACCTGAATGCTGTCCAAGGGATGAAAGGCTGACCTTTGCTCGACAGAACTGGGAGAAAGTGCAGCCAAGGAGCTACGTGCTCAGGTGGTGGCCGCAAAGATGTCGCCTCTTCTCGAGGGTGGAGAATGGACTGTGTGGTTAGGTGGAGGTTTCCTGGAAGAAGGGTCAGAAGGAAGCCACTCAGAGAGGCTTCAACAGACAAACAGCCTGAGCGTCAGTCAAGGCTCAATTATTTGCGGTATTTGGTACTAAAATTCATAAATCATATTTATTCCTAAGCCATTATACAAATACAACAGTGTCCAATCTATTGAATAAAAATAGCTTCAGTTAAGTAAATAAATTCTGTGGTTCCTTTTAATTTGTTCATCCATTCATTGATTTTGGTTCAAGTTGGAGAAAAATACATGGTAGTTAGACTTTGATGTGTTTTAATGGGATCTGAAATCAGTCCTACTTTAAATAATGTCATTGCTTAATAGTTTCGAGATCTTGCAGAAGATTTTTAATTTCAACAGGCACAGTTTTCATCTGCAATTTATCTCTGATAATGGTATCTAGGGGATATTGTTTATTAAATGTTGCACATTTAAATAGTTTAACACATATTACAGGTATTATTATTCTTACTACTACCAGGATCATAGCTATTAATTTCCAAAGAGAAAGCATGATTTTATCTGGTTCCAAATTCTAGGATCTCATGAAATCAAAGTGGATCATGTTGTCTATTTAATCTCCACTCAATTATTTCTGTGAAAAAAATAAATTAGCTTAAAAATTAGTTAAAATTATCATGTAGGCAACAATGTATTCTTAGCCAGAATATTCTCCTCTCACATGCTCACTGCTCTTTTACTGACAGAGCTGGTCTATGCATGAAAATGTTCATGAAGCATTTAGCTGCAAGTCTCATATGAATGGAGATTATTGACCTGTGTTTGGTGGAATAAATTAAGGATTATCAACATTAGGTGCATCTATGTTTTCACTCTTGTCAGTTAATCTTTATTTTTTTTTTTTTTGCTTGTTTTTCAGTTGAACTCCTGAAGGAATGTGGTAAGTTTTAGTAGGCATTAAGTACTTAAATTCATCATTCTATTTTAGGACGATAAATCTGTTGATGTGCTCATGAATAAGATGATTTCACCATTGTCCTGGAAATGGGCATGGAGGAACAGAATTCATGAACCTGGGAGAAGTATGAATCTAGTTCTCAAATTATGCTAGGTTATATATATGTGCCAGCACATTCGCACATGCTCTGCCTAGCAAAATCTACTAACCAAGTATAAAAGTGCTTCAAATGGGCCCATGCCAAGGAACCACTCCTTGAATTTAGGATGACTGCAGACTTCGTGACCAACTCATTCTCACACATGAGAATCAATACTTAGTTTTTGTAAAGAAAAATTCGAATGCTTTTTTTGGGGGGGAGGTATCAGGGATTGAACCTAGGGGCATTTAACCACTGACCACAACCCCAGTCCTTTCTTTATGTTTTATTTTAAGACAAGGTCTCGCTAGGTGGCTTGGGACCTTGCTAAGTTGCTGAGGCTGGCTTTGAACTTGTGATCCTCTAGCTTCAGTCTCCTGAGCCACTGGAATTGCAAGTGTACACCCCTGTGCCAGGCTCTTCTGAAAGAAGGCAAAGAAGCAGCTCTTATCTAAGGAAAAGAAAAGTGTCATATGTGGAAGAAGAAAAACACATAACTATAGTTAATACTACTTAAATTAGTCTTATTATATTAATCTGTTTTGTGCTCCTATGATAGGATACCAGAGACTGGTATTTTATAAATACCTTGATTTATTTAAAGCAGATTTACTTCTTACAGTGGCCCAAGGTCATGGCGCCAGCAACCTGTGAGGGCTGTCTTGCTGCATCATTTCATGGTGGAAGGTGGAAGGGCAGCAGAGTGTGATACGGCATGGAGAGGGGAAGGTGCCTAGCCCACTCCCGTATCAGGAATACTCCCGTGAGAGCTGGCTCACACCCCCAACTGCAGCACTGACTCATTCATGAGTGCGGTTCTCCCACATAGAAATGCCTAGTAACAGTTCTACCCTCCAGCACTGCTACAGAGCAGCTTATTTCTACCACATGCACTTCCAGGGACATTCAGACCACAACTTTCCATCTCTGGTCCCCCAAATTTATGTCATTCTCCCCAAAGTCCTAATTTGTTCAAGCACCAACTGAAAAGTCTAAAGACCAGAGTCTCATCTGAATCAGACACAGGCAAGACTCCAGGTGAATCGCCTGGGGACATTTCCTCTCTAGCCCAGAGCCTGTGAAATCAGCAAGGTTCATGCTTCCAAAATATAATGGAGAGACATGGGACAGACAGTCTCTTCCACTCCTCCCCATAAGAGGAAAAAAGGAAGGAACAAAGGGGTAACAGATCCCAAGCCTGAAACTTCATGGATAAAATAATGTTAGGATTTAAAGTTGGAGAATAGCATCATCGCTACTGCAGACTGACAGGCACACTGACGGGCTTCCCGATGCCATTTCCTCACGTGTATATTATTGTGCCTTCATCTTCTCTGTCCTACCTCTATCCTGGCTTCTCCCCCCTCTCCTTCCCCCACCGAATACTTCCTCTTTGACTTTCAGTTCATCTTCGTACATTCAGTGTACAAAGGTATTTTCTCTCCACATACTGACCAGAATGCTTTGCTTTGTGTTTTGACAATGGCCATTCTAACTGGGGTGAGATGGTTTCTCATGGTGAATGATTTCAGTTCCCTGATGGTTAATGATATTGAGTGGTTTTTTATTTTGATTTTGTTTTAAAAAGGTTGACAAGGAACTTTGATTGGTGCAGCTACACTGGGAAGAGGAGTGGACCCCGGTCCTTAGCCCTGTCTTCAAGACTGACAAGGACTCGGAGGTTTTATAGAAAGGGAACTGAGGTCCAGGGTGAGGAGTTTGCACTGCCAGACACTTCGCACAGCTGCCAGAAGAGATCTTGGTCAGGTGTGCCTGCCCACCATTATCTCAGGTTGCTCTGCAGGCCTTGTCAATAAGGAAGTTGCTGTTCCCTGACAGGGGTGGTTCCCACCACATGAGGTCCCTCCAATCTGGCCTTGTTCCTGGAATCCAGGGTGACTCTGGAGCAAAGAAGGTGGATGTAAAATGCAAGCAGAGACGCCAAATCTTTCCTCCTCCTTTCAGCCACCCACAAGTCATTCACAGGCAAAAGTGAGGAGTCTAAGTCCTTGTCATGATTCTCCCCTGGCCTCTGTCCATTCTTCAGTCTGGAGGGAACTGGGGCGTTGGCCAGTCTAGTAGCAGGTTCCTTGTCTCAGGGCTAAACCAGTCTTTAAACAATAGCTGAAATGTAAAAGAAAACGGGTCTGATGCTTAAGCCTGAAAGTAGAAGCACCATGATAAATTATAGGGCAGAATACAGAGTGAGTCAAAGTCTGAAGTTATCCAACTACATGGATCATGTAGGGCTTCTCTCTCCTTTTAGATGGTTCCAGAAGTATGGACTACTAAAATATATATCTGGGATCCTATTTTCTTGTTTCTATCTAAATGAAGGCCCCTGTCCAAGTCACTTGCTCCTCCTTCTCTGTGGAGGAGCCTGAGAACCCTTCTCCATGACAGGGAGGCTTAACAGACTCTGGTAGAGCTGACACAAGTGCATACAGAGTCACATCAGAAGGGCATCTGTCCTCCGCTCATGTGTCCCTGCATCACTGTTCTCTGACTTCTCCTTCACCCTCATATGAGAGCACTTGTCTTCGGTTAAACCTCCCTTCCAGTAGTTGACTCCTTTCCTTCTACTCTTAAGCTGAGATTTCTCAGGGTTACACGTAGGGACTGTTGAGAAGCCTCATGGCCCCTTCGGTCTCTTGCTTTCTTATTGTGTCATCTGCCAAGAAGGGTCAGAGTCTTGCTGACCACATGTGGCTTGTCTTGAACTCTCAGGGATATTTCCCTCTCCAAAGACACCTCTGCAGAATAGTTTGCAGTTGAGCTTCCTGTCCTCCAGGTCCTCTGGATCCCCCTGATTGGGAGGCTAGGTGCCTCACTGGAGGGGCAGGACCCTTAAAGGAGCCCATCATGCCTCAGGTCCTGGTTGAACTGGATTGTTCCCTGAGTCCTGGCTGACCTTGAAGGGCAAGACCCAAAATACTTTTCTTAGCCTTCGTAATCTCACAGATGAGAAATATTAGTGATCTTTAATTTTGTGTCTGCTTTCATCAAAATAAGAAAAAATAAACAATATTTAAATCTATAATAGAAAAGGCTAGGTCACTAATCATTATTGATAAAAATAAATAGTATTCAGGCATTAAATTATGGCACAGAGGTTTTTATTTTCATGGAAAACATTAAAGTTTAAATAGAAAAGTCGATATAGCATTATTGGATGGTCATTTTTGCTGTTATGAAGTAAAAAATATATATGTAAAAAGACACTTTAACATTTTATAGCTGCTTATTGGAAATGTAATTTGATTCTCTCTCTCTCTTCCTCTTTCTTTAATAACATGAATGCATACTAAACAAAAGTAATTGCCATGAAGAGCAATAAACCAGGGCATGGCAGTTTCTGCCTCTAGATTTAAGGGGTCCGTTAAATGACCTCCAGGACAGAAGAACTCTGGACTCGCTGGGTCCCGAGTGTGATCTGAGGCAGCCAGCCCTTCGGTCCCCGAGCCCAGAGATTTTGTTCCAAATGTACAGTAACACCCCACAAGTTTTATAAGATCAAAGCTAAGGATTGAATATCTCAGAATTCTGTAAATGAATATCTTTCTACCTGTTTTGTTCGTTTTAGATAAAATTAGCAAAGAACTTGGTGAGTCCTGTGTTTCCGTCATAAGGTAAATTAGAGTGAGGCCCTGTGATCACTCAGAACACTTACCTCTTTCTATTCACTGCTGCAGAAGAAAGAAAATTCCTGGGAGAGCAGGGTAAGGGAAGCCACGATTCCTAGTCGGTATGCCCTACCTACAACAGCCCCGTCCTTCCCAGTCACCCCGTTAACCTTCACTGTCTTCATCAATTGCAGGTCTGAATAAAATTCGAAAATTTGCAGGTAAGTGCAAAGGGAATGCTGTGTGGGAAGACTGACTAGGCTTGCAATCCCACCTGCAATTCCACCAATTCTGTTGGGAAAAAAAAAGTCTTTTCCCTACCACCTCCAGCACACATGACTTTGAACACAATCTGATTCTGGACTTGTGTTCTGTTCAATAAGCACCGACTGGGAAAGCTTTCATTTTAGAAAAGACTAACAGTTCTTCAGCTGTGCAAAGCAGAGATAGCGTGTTGTCATCGTAAAGGACGTAAGTATCCAGGTCGGTGAGAAGCAGGTGCTCGCTCTGTCCTGACCCGGAAATAACACAGCCACAAGGCCCTCCAGATCCAAGCGGACTGGTCAGTCGGGTTGGTTTCCTTCACTCTCTTCTCCTGCCGTCTCTGTTCCTCACGTCTCTCAGGCTCTGCTCAACCTGCCCAAACACCATCGCTTCTCAGTTTAGAAAAGAGAAGGCAGAGACAGCCGCCTCTGTGGATCCAGTCCTGACCCACCGCAGGCGCCCTCCCATTTCTCCTGCTGTCGAACTCTCAAGGAGCTGCCTCCACACACCCGCTCCCCACACTCCCTCCTGCTGCCCTGCCCTTCGTCCAGCTCCTGAGGCAGCTCTGGTGGGGCCCCTCCCTCTGTGGGCTGGCCTCTGCCTGGGACCTCTGCCTGCTCACACGCTGCTGCCCCTGACCCAGCTGCCTCTGCTTAGGCCCTCGGGCACACTGTGTCTCTGTGCTCTGCTCACAGGGGCCTCCATCCCTTGCACCCACCCATGGTGGGCGGGGTAGACCTTGCTTAAATACTGAAGAAACATCCTGAGGCCCAGACTACCCCTTACTCTCCTCAAGGCACTGACCACGGTTGTCCTAACCTGTCACCATTCCTTTGGAACCTGTGGTGAAATACTTCAAGTCTGTTTCAGAGATGCAATTGTAGGGACCTCAGGACAGTTTGGGGCTGGGATGTGGGATGACCTCATGGGAAACAGCACACCAGTGACGTTTCTGTTCCCTACTCTCGTTTATGAAAAGAACCCTGGAGTCTGTTTGGCCTTGTCTTAGAGTCTGCATGGGCCCAGTGGAAGTCCTACAATTAATTCTCCTTCCTTCTGCAGAAGACATAATACTGGATAAAGACACCGCCCACCCTTACCTTGCTGTGTCACCTGACGGGAAATGTGTGCAATCTGTGACCCAAAAGCAGGATGTCCCGGACAAACCTGAGCGATTTGATACGATGCCAGCCGTGCTGGGTCAGAACAGCTTCTCCAGGGGCAGCCACTACTGGGAGGTGGAAGTGGAAGGGAACAGCAAGTGGACAGTAGGGGTCTGCGTGGACTCGGTGAACCGCAAGGGACAGTACATCTCCGCTAAGAACGAGAGTGGCTTCTGGACACTGTGCCTGAAGGACGGCCGGTACAAGGCCCTTTCAGTCTCCCCACAGGTGCTCCACGTTCCGGGAGCCCTCCTGAGGGTGGGCGTCTTCCTGCAGTATGAGGAGGGCTTGATCTCGTTCTACAATGTGACTGAGTGTACCATTCTCCACACTTTCAAAAGTGAGTTCACCGAGCCCCTGAGGCCGTACTTCTACCCGGAACCTGCCGGTGAGAAAAGTACCAAAGGCCTTACCATTGTCCCCCTGCCGGCAGCAGACCCTGCCGTCCCTGTCTAGAGCGCAGCTGCTACGTCCTCACAGATGGCAATGACAGGATGGGACGCTATTCCCAGAGCAGAGTCTGCAAGCCACGAAGAAGCCAGGCTCCCTCCAGATGTTGGGAGACCACAGCTCTGGGTGACTTCAGGTGCTCCCTGCACTGCCCATCTCTCCCTCAAGGAGCATGCTTCCTTCTGTCCCGGTCACTTTTAGAAAGGCAAAGCTGGGCCGTCCTTGGTAGACTGTGAAAATGCTCCAGGACACTCCTTGGTGGATCACGTCCACTGCCTAACGTGCTCTGCAGGGCGATGGCATGCTTCTGTATCCCCAGGACGGGGTGGGGTTTGCAAGACGAGGGAGCAAGTGCGGTTCACTGTAAAAGCCGTTGCTGCCTCTTGAGCAGAACCAACCCTGACCACCCCTGAATGGAGTGCGGCTGAATCTCCCTGACGGTCACATGCTTTCCAGGCATCTCTGCAGCTCTGATCACTCACGTGATCTCACCCAGGGTCCCTAGGTCACGGCGACAGGGTTCGTAACATCTGCCTCCAGCTGACACCAGTAAGCATGTGCTGTGTTGTCTGTTACCAGTGACTCAAAGCCTTGCTCACAGAACAGCTAGAAATGACGGAAAATGAGGTTCAGAGCAACGTGAACTTGCATGCTTTGCTGCCTCAAGAATCCCTTTGAAGAAAGATTCGGTTCTCATAAAGTTAAATGTGCAATTATCCTATGATCAGTAATTTCACTGCTAGGTGTTTATTCTAGAAAAATAGACACTATGAACCAAAGATCTTGTCCGAGAATGTTCTTAGCTGCTTTATTACAAATTGCTGAAAACTGGAAATAAATGTCTTCCATGAGAATGTATAAATAAATTTAAATATATTCATAGAATAAAATAGTACTTGGCACCATATGAGACTATGTGAGACACTGATATATGCAATAATGTCGGTGTTTCCCAGATATGTCATGCTAATCAAACAAACTTGACAGAAAAAACAAACAGTGCACTTCTCCATATGTAGAAAGTTCTTTAACAGGCCAAGTAAATATCTTGTGAAAAAAAAGTTAGGTAGGTAGTTTCGGAGGTGGATTGACTTGGAAGGGGCAGAACTTAAGCGCTTTATCTTTCAGTGTTATCACCATCTCCAGTTTGGTCACAAATGGTCCTTGCCTCCTGCTAGTGACACCCTTGTATGGACCCTCCCTCAGTGAATTCGAGCTATGCTCCCCAGAGGACAGTGCAGCCAGTGTTAAGTGGCATTGCAAGTCTCACCCTGAAGTGGGCAGCCGCTGTCCCCTTGGCCTGTGGGATACCGCACGTGAATCATGTCAGTGCCGAGCCATGAGGGCACTCAAGCAGTCCTGTGGAGAGGCCCTGGAGGGAATTTCAGGCCTCTTGCCAATGTCCACGTGGATGAACCAACGCGAAGTGGACGGTCTGGCCCCAGTAAAGCCAGCAGCAACCAAACTTCATGAGAGACTCAGAGCCATGGCTACTCAACCACCCTCAAATTCCTAAACCAAGAAATGACAAAAATTTTGTATGATAAACTATTTCTGCTAGAACTGAACTTTGGGATGATTTGCAACTCAGCAATCCATATCAATTTTAAACAAAGAAAAGTGAATTTTAAAAGATAAGCAGGTTTGCTTTTGCCCTGTTATGACTTGATACACATAGACACACACACACACACACACACACACACAAATAATATATAATTAATGTTTTAAAAAATAAGTAAATAAGGATCGAGAAAAATGGCTACTGAATGAGACTCTCTCCCACAGAAACTCCAAGTTGAACAGATATGCATTATTTGGTAAGTTTTTTCTTCACCATGACCAAAACACCTGAGAACACCAATGTAGAGGAGGAAAAGTTTATTTGTCACTCATGGTTTCAGAGATTCAGTCCATGTTCAGCTGACTGCATAGCTCTAGGCCTGCCTAGAGGTAGACCATGGTGGCAGGGGGCATGGCAGAGGGAATCAGCTCAGGACGTGAGAGCCAGGAAGCACACATAGAGAGAGAGAGAGAGAGAGAGAGAGAGAGAGAGAGAGAGAGAGAGAGAGAGAGGGAACTGCCTACCAGGGATGAAGTACAAGTCCATGATTAGGTGAAGGCTCTCTTAACCTGATCTTTCCACCTCTAAATACTCTTGCGTTGTCTCACACGTGAGCTTTTGGGGGACACCATGTATTCAGCTCATAACATTCACGCACCAAACTGTCTTCAAAAGAGCTAAAAAGAAAAAACCCCAAAACAAAACAGGTCAGGTGAGAGGAGGTGGTACCAGTTTTCAGTATAACAAAAAGACTTCTTGAAGAAGGTAGAAAGAGCTGCCCCCATCACCCCTGCCCCAACCCCAAGAAACCTACAATGGAGAGAGAGGCGTCCCCTCTCAGGGAGGAAGAGAGAACTCAGTTTGGAGTCTGACATGAAGCCTGGTACCAGGGCCACCACAGTAAGACCCTGTGGAGGCAGAGCCCCACCCCTGCTGCCAGGCCAGCCGCATGGACTGAGCCTGGAACTCCACTAGGCCAGGCCACTGAAGCCTGTTCCCCTCTCCAACCTCGGGGGCAGACCTGGGAGCAAGACTCCACTCAGTGGTCAACTGGAATGAAAGACAGCAAAGGCTTTGTCTTAGATTCCAGTGCCATTCTGTCTTGGTGAGACCAAGCACAGAGACCCTTGAAACAGGCCAGAGTATGCAGATGGGGCCTCGAGCACAGTTTAAGGCAGAGAGACCTGGTGTTATCAAATAGATATGAGGTGTCTCCCCAAAGTCCATGGGTGAGAAAACGCAAGAAAGTTTAGAGGTGAGAAGGAAGGGTTATGAGAGTCTTGACCTAATCAGTGCATTAGTCCACTTGAGTGGATCGACTGGGCGGTGTCTGTAGGCAGGTGGGCGTGACTGGAGGAGGACGGTCACTGGGGTTGTGCCTTTGGCGTTTATATTTTGCCCCTGGTGAGTTGACTGGGTCTCTCTGCTCCTGATTATCAATCATACCCTGACTTGCTCTGCCCTGATGTTCTGCCTCGTCTTGGGTACAGAGAGATGGAGCTGGCCGTCTATGGATGGAGACCTCCATTTCAGTGTCTACTCACAGCAGCCAGAGCCGACACAGCAGCTGGGCACCACCAGCATAGACTCATGCAACGTCCAGCATCATTTCCAGCTTGGAGGGAACCAGTTCACACCACCCTCCTTGTAAGACTGCAGGCCGTTGTGGCTGCGAGACTCAGGCATATCCCAGTTAAGTACCAGTGTTGGTGGCCAAGGGTTGTCTCCAGCCCCTGTCCCCTAAGCTCAGGAAACAGATCTCAACAGACACAGGACTCGAATCACTCTGGCATGAGGCGGGAACTGTGCCTCAGTGGGATGGACTGGTGTGAGGCTGCATCAGCACCAGCTTCAGGGTGGGCTTCACTGCAGCCCTGAGACTTCACTGGTCATTGCCACTCTGAGGGGCAGGATAACCTAGCTCAACATCAGCCTGGTAGCCAAGGGACTGCCTTCACCAACCTCACCCCAACCTCGGGCAGCAGTGTGGAAGAAGGCCCATTTGCTGGGGAGCAGGACAGGGGATTAAGTGTAAGTGCAGAAGGACAGGATGCAGACCTCAACGGATTCAGAGAGGCCTTTATTTCCTCACAGACTTGGGTGCTGTCGGGGTACATTTTCCAGATGGGAAAATGACCCTCAGTTACAGAGGGGATTTTGGGTTTTATAGGGTACAGTGCAGATGATGTAATCATTGGAGACCGTGTACGGGCAGTGCAGACTGTCAGGGGCAGAACTACATAGGAATGGGATAATGAAAGGGGTCGAATGTGCAGAAAAGGGGGGCGTTTGCAGTGGACACATCGGGGTCCCTGAGGCTCCCATAACGGGGGTATCTGATTTAAAGTACATCCATGCCACTCGTTCAAGAGCAAAAGGCTCGCCTCACGATTGACCACAAAAGAAGCTGCAAGGTGGTTCAGCATCCCTGTGACCCGGGGCTCCTCAGATGGGCCCTCTGAGGTGGCAGGGGCAATGGAGCCCGGGCCCTGTCATTCCAGCAACTCAGAGAATGGGACTTAGGGATCGGGTGACTGTACCGGGAGAAGGAATGTCCTTCCCTGGGGACAATCCACCTTCCCATGTCTCCATTGTCCACACTTGGGACAGATTTGGAGGGGTTCCTTGGGTCAGGGCAGGCTTTTGCCCAGCGTCCTTGTTGCCCGCATTGAAAGCAGGGTCCGGGAGGTAGGCTGGTGGGGCCGTGAGCCGTGAAGGTGTCAGGTGGTCGGGTGCAGCCGTGAGCCACAGGGCTTTCCTCGGGCTCTGGATGGCAGAGGCTGGAGCTGGTGTTTAAGATGTTGCTCTTTCTCCTTTTTGGCCTCATCTTCCCGGGACATTCTCTAACTGCCTGAGTTTCTTGCAAATGTCAGGTGCAGACCTGCTGATAAAGTCAAAATGAAGAAAGAGACGGCCACCAGGCCTGTCGATGTCCAAATTTGTATACTTGGTGACGGCCTCAGCAAGCCCGGTCACAAATAGGGCGGGCTTTGCATCAGGTCCTGGTGTGATTTCCTTCATCTTTTCCCAATTGACCTGCGTGAGGATTTTCTCTCATTCCTTCAAGGAGGCAAGAGCTACTGCATTGGAGTCTGAGGACCCCGGGGTCTTGAGGCTGATAAGTCCAACTAGGTTCAACTGCAGGGATAGCAGCATCTGCTGCTGGGTGAATATCTGGGTTTTGGCCATGTAGGAGGTCCGCATGAGCTCTCTCGAGCTGCCGAATTCAAGTGCGTTCCTCACTGGTCAGGGTGGATGTCAATATATAGTACACATCTGCCAAGGAAGGTGGTAGGCCTGAGTCAACAGGCGAATTCCTTCCTATATTTAGCAGGGTTTTTGGAAAAAGATCCCAGTCTATCCTCTATTTGGGACATATCTCTCATGGAGAAGAGACCATGGACCTGGAACGTCCCTCAGCTCCTGCCACTTCACGAAGAGGGAGCACGTGTTTTGCCAGGAGATTTTTAGAACTTGTTCGGGGAGGGGATGGCAGGGGAGAGGGGGAACTAGTGCGTAGGGTCTGAGGAGGTGGATCTGACAGCAGGGCAGCTGGACTTTGTAGGGAGGAGTCAGCTATGGGGCCATGGGACTTTGCTGTGGGGCACTTGATGGGGTAGCTGAGACATTTGGGGGAGGGGTGCCTGATGGGGCCATGGGAACCTGGGATCTGTAAGGAGGGGTTTCATCTGCTGTTTTCTGGGGCTGAAAATGAGGAAGAGAGTTGGGAGTCTGTAAGAACCAATTGCAAAGTGGGCAAGGTTTGCATAATGAGGGATTTGAGCGAAGCATTGTGGTAGGAACTCAGGAGAAACCACATGAGACACAAGGTCAGCCAGCAGGAGGACTCTGTCCTCTTTTATAATAATGCAGCCACACACACACAATCACCTCACTCTGTGAGACCAGCATTAACCCTTCCAAGGCCAGTGCCCCAGTGACCTAATTGTCTTCCTCAGGCTGCACCTCCTGAAAGTCCCACCTCCTCAAGCGTCACTGCGCTGAGGACCCCACTCCCACTGGGCACACACTCAAAGCACATTCAAACCACAGCACTCCGCCCCTGGCCTTCAAGGTCCCTGCTGCCTCACAACAAAAACTGCATTCCTTCGATGTCCGGTCTCAAAGTCTTGATTCAGCCCATCGTCATTCAAAATCCAACTCCAATACTGTATCTAAAACTCAAGGCAAAATTCCAGTGTGAGCCTGTCAAATCAGAAACATACTTCAGACACGTGGCAAAGTAAGCACAGGATAAACATTCCTAACATAAACCAAAACGCAGTTTTCACGGGACCCAGCAATCCTGAAGCCCAGCAGGGAAGCCACAGAGTCCCAAAGCTGCATGTCCTTCTTGCTCTGCACACTGTGGAGGGAGTGGGCCCACAGGGCCTTGGGCAGCACTACACCCATGACTCTGCTGTCTGTAATCCCGAGCCCATGCTCTCTGCAGCTTCGCACTGACACTCGGGACTTTCCAGGTCTGCAGTGCATGCTGCTGGTTGTTTCACCCTTGCTTAGTCCTGCTGATGGCCCTGTCCCCATGGATACACCAGGCACCACCCACTGGCTGATCTCATGACAGCTCCATCCTGCAGCCAATGTTAGCCTGACATCCCAGGCTTCCTTTCAGAATCTTAGTTGAAGCTGCCATGACTGGATCGCTGGTTCCTGCTCAACCAGTGTCCTGTAGATGCCACAGGGTTCTAATGCCAGTATGACCAGACCCTGGGTCGGCTTGAGCCATGGACACAGACATGGAGTGCTTTAGCAGAAAGTAGGAAGCACAGTTCTGAAATGGCCTGGGTGGCTAGCCCATGGAGAGCACCAGGTGCCTTCTCTGAAACACTCCTTTCCTGTGAGGCCTCTGCACCTGTGAAGAGGGCCAGCCCATTGTGGGAAAGTGTAGAGACATGTTTAAGCAGCTCTAAGATGGCGGCTGGCATTGGGCCAAGAGGTGGCGCATAATTAGTGTTAACATGGCATGATCTACCTTTGCTTGATTGGTTGATGTCTCTTCTGCGCTAGTGGTCAACAGATGTTCCTCATTCTTAATTGGTACCGTGGCACATGCTCCAACCGTGCTACTTAATCCTAAACTGATTGCCTTAGTGTATATAAGACATTCTCTTCACCTGGGAGGAGATTGCAGAACGTGGGACTAAGCACACACCTCTAGCTCGCACCTCTAGCACGCACCTTTAGGATGCAGGATGCAGGACGCTCCTCTAAGAAGAAGCAGCAGACCTCTAAGAAGTAGCCTCTCTGAAAGCATAGCACCTCTAAAACTAAGCAAAGCCTCTCTTCCTCTAAGCAAAGCCTCTCTTCCTCTATAAACTAGTGAACAAGCAAGCAAGCAAGAAAGCAGCCCAAAGAAAGATAATAGAAGTAGTTCATTCCCAGTCCACCTCTGATTCCTTCCTGCGGGATTGTTTCTGTGGGTGGCAACAGGAAAGAACAAAAGGAGGAGAGATCTCAAGGTGATAAGGGAGAGAGAGTGAGGAAGGCCCAGTCTTGTTCTGTTCATAAGAACTCACTCCAACTATAACTAATAAACTCTGGGAGCCCTGCATAAATCCCTTCTGAGGGCAATACCCCAACAAACTAATTGACTTTCAGTAGGTGCCATCTCTTAAGGTTTCCACTACCTCCCAAAATCACCACACTGAGGTCCAATCTTCCAACACATGAACCTTTGTGGGAGACACTCAGAGTAGTCAGATTATAGCGGATGATTATTATTTCTTCTAAAAAGAGTAGGTATTGGTGATTATGTCAGAAATTTGTGACATTTATACAAAATTGGTGGGTTCCAGAATGGTGCAGTCACAATACAAAATAATATGAAGCTTTCTGACAGAATGGAAAAAAAGAAAGGAATGATCCAACAATTCTATGCTGAGTATACATCCAGAAGAAATGGAATCAGAATCTCTAAATGATGTCTGCATTCCTATTTTTCATAACAGCAACATGATTCCAAATAGTCAAAATATGGTGACAAACTAAGTCTACCAAGAGATAACAGGTAAAGAAATGGGGTAGGAAGCATAGTAGAATGAATCAGACATTATTACCCTATGTACCTATATTAACTACACAACCAGTGGGATTTCACATCCTATACAACGAGAAGAATGAGATATTATACTCCATCTCTGTACGAGTATTAGAGTGCATTCTACTGTCATGTATAACTAATTAGAACAAATAAAAAAAAGTATGGTATAAATACCTCACGTTTTTAGGTATTGGAAGAGTTAGTGTTATTTAAAAGTCCATATCGCTCAAAGCATTTCACAGATGCCATGGTTATCCATATAAAGACAACAGTGGCATTCTTCACAGGACTAGAAAAAGTAATCCTCAAGTCCACAGAGAATCGGACATCTCTCAGATAGTCAAAGCACTCCTGAGCACAAAGCTAGCCAGCAGTACCACACTTCCTGATTTCAAGCAGACTGCAGAGTCACAGTAGCCAGACAGCATGGCATTGGCATAGAAACAGACACAGAGACCCAGGGAACAGAATAGACAGGCCAGAATCAGGCCCCACACCCACAAGTGATCTTGACGAGGGCATCAAAAACTACAGTGGAGAAAACGCAGACTCCTCAACAAAAGGTGCTGGGAGACTGGATGCATTTACAAGATGGAACCCTGACGCCTACCTCTCACCCTGCACAAAAATCAAATGAAGATAAAGATCTTAAGATAGGACCCGACACTTTGAAACTACTAGAACAAAACAGGGGGGGCACTTCAAGACAGTGGCACAGGCCCCTAATTTTATAGACAGGACTCAAACAGCACAGAACAGAAAAGCAACTCTTGGCAAATGGGTTTCATGGAGCTAAAAACCTCTGTGGGCAGGGAGAAGAGACAGCTGGAGAATAAAGGAAAGTACCTGCCAACTCTTCATCTAACAAAGGGCTGCGTAGAAAACCGAGTTCAAGTCCTTAACAATAAAGCAACAGCAATCCAGTTTAAAAGGAGAAATGTGAATGGCCAACCATGATACCACTAAAATGCTAGATATCATTAGCCATCAAGGAAGTGAAAATAAGATCTACAGCAAGATACCATCCCACCCTCATTAGAATGGCTAGTCACAGAAAGCAAACAAATAAGTATCTGCAGCTGAGGATGTGGAGAAGTAAGGACACCCAACACTGTGAGAGGGAATGTAAATCTGCATGACCATCACGGAGACCAGCAAGGTGGTGCCTAAAAATCAAACTACAGGTAGACCTACCACGTTTTCTGGTTATTCCACTCCAGGGTATGCATCCAATGGACCCATCTCAGCGTACCAAGGAGACACCTCCTCACCCGTGCTTATGGCAGTACTACCACAGTGCTAAGCCTAGGTGCCCATCAAGGGATGAGTGGACAAAGAAAGTGCTGTGTGTGTTCACACAAAGGACATGGTTCAGCCATAAGAAGAGTGAAGTCCTCATCTATGAAACAAACGGAATGAAACTGGGGAAAACTAGATTAAGACACAAAGAAAACTACCCTGCATTCTTTCTCATGTGTGGAAGCTAATAGAATAGAGCCAAATACAGAATAAGGATTGACACAAGTTGGAAAGGGTGAATGGTGGGAGAAAGGTGGATATAGGGAGGTTGGAACTGATTGGTGCAGGCTGTGTGTATTGTGAACCCCATTACTATGTATAATTAACATACACTAAAAATTGAAAATGATGATTTGAAAAACAATATAAATAAATGTGCAGTATATATTTAATGGAATGTTGCTTAGCTTTAAATGAGAAGGAAATACTGTCCCAGGTAACACCCTAGAAAAACTTGGGGAACATTATGCTAAGTGAAATAAACCAGACGTAGGAGAACAAACACTGCTAAGCCCAATTATGTGAGGAAGCTAAGGTGTTCAAACCAAGGAAGCAACAGTGGAACTGAGGTTCCTGGGGTGTGCATGCAGGGAGGCAGGGGAGTAGTGGGATTCAAGAGGCATAAGGCTTCAACCATTTCAGCTAATAAGTTTCAGAGATTGTATGTGGAACGCCATACCTACAGTAACTGTACCGTGTCATGTAATTAAAATGCTAAATGGGTCCATCTCATGTTAAGGATTTATAAATATACACAAAATTGTGTACACACACACACACACACAAACACATCTCAGCCACTTTTATCTTACAAAAGTTGTTCAAATCAAAACCAAACTAATTCTGTCCATCTAACATTCAATGAGCAAGAATTGAAAAAAAGAATAATTCTGGTTCAAAAATATAATAAAATAGGTTCGATGCAAAAACCATTTTTTAGATATTTACTGTCGATTTTTTTCAAAAGAGGAAAAAGATACAAATACACATTTATCAAGAGCAAACACAGAAGACACAGAGACAAACCCACATAAATATAGGTATCTCATACTATATGAAGGTGCCAAAAACATTCACTGGAGAAAAGATAGCCTATTCGACAAATGTTGATGGGAAAAATGGAAAACCACATGTAACAAAATGAAATTAAACCCTTATCTCTCACCCTGCACAAAACTCAACTCGAAATGGATCAAGGACCTAGGAATTAGACTGGAGACACTGAGACTACTAGAAGAAAAAGTAGGTCCAAATCTTCACCGTGTCAGCTTAGGACCTGACTTCCTTAACAGGACCCCTAAAGCACAAAAAGTTAACGAAGAATCAATAAATGGTATAGATTGAAACTAAAAAACTTTGTCTCAGCAAAAGAAACAATTAGTAATGTGAAGAGAGATTCTGCAAATAGGGAGAAAATCTTTACCACATGCGTCTCGGATAAAGCATTAATCTCTAGGATGTTTAAAGAACTCAAAAAACTTAAGACCAAAGAGTAAATAACCCAATCAATACGTGGGCTAAGGAACTGAACCAGACACTTCACAAAAGAAGAAATACAATCGATCAACAAATATATGAAAAAATGTTCAACATCTCTAGCAATTAGAGAAATGCAAATTAAAAGAATGCTGAGATTTCATCTTATTCCAGTTAGAATGGCAATGATCAAGAATACAAGCAACAGTAAGTGTTGGTGAGGATGTGGGGGAAAAAGCACACTCATACATTGCTGTTGGAGCTGCAGATTGGTGCAACCACTATGGAAAGCAGTATGGAAATTTCTCAGAAAACTTGGAATGGAAACACCATTTGACTCAGCTATCCTACTCCTTAGTTTATACCCAAAGGACTTAAAATCAGCATACTACAGTAACTCAGCCACATCAATGTTTATAGCAACTCAACTCACAATAGCTAAACTATGGAACCAACCAGGTGCCCTTCAGCAGATGAATGGATAAAAAAATGTTGTATATACACATATACAAAGGAATATTACTCATATTTAAAGAAGAATGAAATTCTGTCTTTTGCTGGTAAATGGATGGAGGTGGAGAATATTGTGCTAAGCAAAATAAGCCAAACCCAAAGACCAAAGGCCAAATGCTTTCTCTGATATGCGGATGGTAATCCACATTAAGGCGGGGGTTCTAGAGAAAAATAGAGTTACTTTATATTAGGTAGAGGGCAGTGAAGGGAGTGGAAGGGACTGGAGGTAGGAAGGATAGCAGAGTGAAACAGACATTACCTCAGTTATGTGTATGACTTCATGACCAATGTGACTCTACAATAGGTACAATAAGAAAAATGAAAAATTATACTCTATGATTTATCAAAATGCATAAAAATGCATTTTACTGTCATTGGTAATTAGAACAAATGAAAACAATTTAAAAAATATATTGAAAAAGCAAATATATGGATCTCTGTAACCAAAATTAAAACCCAAACCAAAATGAAACAAACGACATGACCAACTAATGCATGAAAAAAACGTTCAACATCTTTGGAAATCACAGAAATATAAACCAAAACTACACTGAGATTTCATTTTACTCCAGTTAAAAGGGCAAACACCATGAATGCAAATAATCATAAATTCTGGCAAGGAGGTAGAGAAAAATAAACTTACATACACTGTTGGTGGTGGCGTACATTAGTACATTCACTATGGAAACCCATGTAGAAGGTCTTCAAAAGACTAGGAATGGAATATGATCCAGCTATACCACTCCTCAGTATTTATCCTGAAGAATTAAATTCAACATGCTATAGTGATACATGCATATCCATGTTTATAGCTGTGGAATTCATAATAGCCGAACTGTGGAACCAGCCAAGGTGTCCATTGACAGATGAATAGATGAAGAAAGTGAGGTGCACATATACAAAGGAGTTTTATTCAATTCTGAAGAAAAATAAAGTCATGTCAATTTCAAGAAAATGGGTAGAATGGGAGAACAGCATATTACCTGAAATAAGTTAGACTTGGAAAGTCAAAGGGGTGTTTTCTCTCTTATGTGGAAGATAGAGAGGAAAAAGTAAAACAAAACAAAAAGGAACTCATGGAAATAGAAGGGATACCAGTGAACTAAAGGAAGGGGATAGGTGGGAGGGAGGAATGGAAGGGAAGGAGAGGTACTGGGGAATAAAATTAACCAAATTATAATATGTGTATATACGAACATACCACCATGAATCCCAATATTACGTATAACTGTAATGCACCAATAAAAACTGTTTCAACAAACAAACCAATCAAAAACTGGAAACAAAAGTCAAAGTCTAGAAAGAGATGAGAGTCTGTTTCCTTGGTGCAGGAGGGGCTTTACCACATGGTAATGACTTCTGTGTGTCTCTCCTCCTTCCTTATTTGGTCCTTTAACATGTAGAAGAATGACTCACATTGCTCAAAGTCCACTTGGATGACACTGTACTTTCCTTTCCCAGTATCTCAGTGTTGTTGTGGATTGGTTTTCTGTTTAGCAAACACTTTGACAGTGTTTATGGAGAGGCATGAGGGTGAACATCTCAGGACTGTGCTTTCTGACCGTCCACAGGCACTGGGCTAGGATGTCGTTCTTCTGTGTGGGCATCTGGACTTTCTTGCTCTCACTCCTCCTTCCCTGGCCAGGTGCAGGTGAGTGAGAAGGAGCAATGACTGTTTTCCTTTTTCTGGAGACTGGTTGAGAGGACATTTTACTCCACAGAACAATTCCAGGGCCTCAGCTATTTCCTGTTTCCTACAACTGAAGACCTCAGGACTATTCCTAATTTTCTCTCTATAACTCTATTTTTAGGGATATTTTTTCTTTTCTATTTTAATTTTGACTTAGGTTCACACAACATGCAAAATATCTGATTGACAGTCATCCATTTCTGCAAAACACTTGACCCTCAATTTCTAAAAGAATAAAATAATACAGTTATGAAAATATGATCATAACTTATAAATAATATAAAATTAATATTTTAAATTATTTTCCAATTTTTCACTTTCTCTGTGTGTTTTTTTTTTTTATTGCTGCAATGAGTTTCTTGTAGGCAGCAAATGTTGGTTTTGTTTTTATATTCATTCATCCAGTCATTATCTTTTAGTTAGAAAATTTAGTCTACTTAAATTCAAGGTTATTATTTAAAATTAATGTCTTATGCCTGCATTTTAAAATTTTCTTCTAGCTTTTTTTTTTCTAAATATTCTTTGTTTTTCCTTGTCATTCATCTTTGTGGTTTGAGGTTTTACTGTATTGGTGACTTCACTGTTTCGATGTTCTTTTTGTTTGTTTGAACTTTTTTTCTAGTTCCTTTTGGGTACCCAGTTGTCTGTGGGTTTCGTATTTTCACTGTTTATCATCTTCTTTCACTTGTGTTTCTAGGAGTTCCTCAGGCAGGCTTGTTAGCATGCTGTGGTTTTCACATGGGGCATAGAAAGAACAGATCAGACCACAGCAAGACCAAAATCCAGCAGGGTAAACACTGAATCCTTTAGGTCCATGCTTGGCACCCAGGGGACATGGTGGCAGGTGTAGACTCCCAAGGGCGTGGTCAGCCTGCCCCTGGACCTTGCCATTCATACCCCACGTGGTTGCTCTTTAGGGCTGGCTCTTCTTCTTGCATGGGGCTTTTTTTGACTGACATGCCACATTCCTGGCATCCCCAACTTTGATGGTCTATGTTACAGCTTTGACCTCGCTCCTCACTCTCGCCACTTAACACATTGACTCTTCAGGGGCTTCCCACAGGGACTCTGAGACTGTCTCACCCTGCCTAGCTTTGTGGCCTTTCTTTTAAATCTCAGTGGGAGCCTCCATGATCCCACAGCTCTTGCATTCTGCGTTCCTCCAGAACTAGCCCCACACAAATGACTCTGAGGACTGCTGCCAGCTCAAGCAGTAGCTGACCCCTGGCTGCAGTGACTTCCGAATTCCTCGCTGGCTGAGCATGTTGACGTGAATCCTGGGGGAATCAGTTTCCTAGCTGGTCCTTTGGAACAGCGTATTCCTGCCTCTCTCCTCAAAGCAGTCTTCCAAATGAGTTTGTACTTTGACATCATTGACTTTTTTTTTTTTAATAGAAACTAATCTCTTGGGCAATCACACCCTCCTTGGCCACAAACTTAAACATGTTCTCTTTCTGGCCAAATTGAAAGTTTTTTTAAATCTTTCTGGTTTGCTTTTGGCTCCTAAGAATGAACCTGGCTAAAAGATGCCAAAAATACCATGATACTGCCTGAGTTCGGTGAGCTTCAAAATTCTCTCCACTGTGATCAATTAATCTATCATATGTAAACCCAGCCTTACACCAAGTCTCCAGGAATGGACAACATTTAGACAGGTTCTTTGCTAGAATGTAATACAGGTGACTGCTAATCCATTTCCTCATAGAGTGCTCATTCCCATCAGAAACCTTGTGAGTGCAGTCTGCATTGTCCATATTCCTATTGGCATTTCAGTCTTCTGAGAGTCTATCAAAATCCTTCATTAAGTTCCAGTTGCAACTAGGACTTCTATATCCTTCACTTTCAAACTTTTCCAAACTCCTTCCACCAAGCAATTTCAGAGAATTTTGAATTATTTCTTCAGGTATAGTCACAGCAACGACCCCATTTCTCTACCTATTTTCTGGGTTTGTCAGTTTTGTTTTCTGCTATAGGGAAACAACTTGAAAGAGGAAAGTGTCTTTGGCATGGTTTCGGAGGTTTCAGTTCATGGTCAGCCAGTTCCATTGCCACGGGCTGGTGGTGAGGCAGAGTCCCAAGGCAGAGAGGGTGTGCTGGAGCGGAGCTGCTCACTTGATAGCAGCAGGAAAGCAGAGAGAAAGCAAGAGGCTGAAAACAGGATAAAACCACTCCTTTCAACTAGCTGCCGACTCCTACAGTTTCCATTACCTCCAAATAGCACCACCATCTTGGGAACAAGTCTTCAATACGTGAGTCTGGGTGCCATTGCAGACTCAGATCATAACAAGCACCATGTGAGTCTTTGGGTTATTGCAGACTCAGATCATAACAAGCACCATGTGAGTCTTTGGGTTATTGCAGACTCAGATTATAACAAGCACCAAGTGAGTCTTTGGGTGCCATTGCAGACTCAGATCATAACAAGCACCACGTGAGTCTGGGTGCCATTGCAGACTCAGATCATAACAAGCACCATGTGAGTCTTTGGGTTATTGCAGACTCAGATTATAACAAGCACCATGTGAGTCTTTGGGTGCCATTGCAGACTCAGATCATAACAAGCACCACGTGAGTCTGGGTGCCATTGCAGACTCAGATCATAACAAGCACCATGTGAGTCTTTGGGTTATTGCAGACTCAGATTATAACAAGCACCATGTGAGTCTTTGGGTGCCATTGCAGATTCAGGTTATAACAAGCACCACAACATGATGCTACAGATGTAAAATTCCTCAGCTCATATGATAGACCATCCCTGTGTGAAATTCCCCACCTGACCTCATTTGATGGACTATCATCAAAATATAGGTGCACTAAAAATGTCATACAAAATTAGCTTCTGACTATGTGTCAAACTCTTGGCAAAGGTTTTATCATTTTTCTTCATCACTTGCAGGGCAGTTCCTGGTGATTGGACCAAGCTCACCCATCCTTGCCATGGTGGGGGAAGAGGTCATATTTTCCTGTCACCTCAGCCCCTCCATGGATGCTCAGAACATGGAGGTGACTTGGCGCCATATTAAAAAATCAGGCTTGGTGCACAACTATAGGAGTTCCCTGGACGAGGAGCAGCAGCACCCAGAGAACCAAGGGAGGGCAGAGTTCCTGAGGGACAACATCACCAGTGGGCAGGTGGCCCTGAGGATCCACAACATCCACCCTTCAGATGAAGGCGAATACAGATGTTTCTTTTTAAGCTCCACCTACCACAATGAAGCACAATTCAAAGTGTTGGTCACAGGTAAGCTTCTCTGGAAAGAAAATTCTCATGTTTTGCAAAGTGTTAACTATGTTTTTGTTCTGCCAATGCTGGGTTAGGGTACATACCGGGTATATATTGACAGTGGAGGTACAGTCCAGGCAAATCCTGTGAGGCCATGCCAAGAGTGCTGAAGAGGAAGAACACCTCTGACCTGCCTATTCTAGTAGTCTCAAGCTACAGCACAGGTACCGACAGACCCTTTGCTTTGTCAGCATAATTACTTGAGAAGAGGAGAAAGGAGAATTTAGCATATCCATTCTTTCATTTCCCTTCCTTCCTGCTTTCTCCTCTTCCTCCTCCTCCTCCTCCTTCTCCTCCTCCTTCCTTCAACCCTCTCTCCCTCTTTCTTTCTTTCTTTTTTTCTTTCTTTCTCTCTTTCTCTCTCTCCCTTTCTTTCTTTCTTTCCCTCTCTTTCTGTCCCCCATCCTTTCTTCCCTCCCTCCCTCCCTTCCTTCCTTCTTCTTTCTCTTCCTCCTCCTTTCTTCTTCTTCTTTTTCTCCTCCTCCTCCTTCTCCTCCTCCTTCCTCCCTCCCTCCCTCTTTCTTTCTTTCTCTC
Organism: Sciurus carolinensis; assembly: GCF_902686445.1. NCBI lineage: Eukaryota > Metazoa > Chordata > Mammalia > Rodentia > Sciuridae > Sciurus > Sciurus carolinensis. Next base: position 2,605,348 of record NW_025920112.1, read on the forward strand.
TTTCTCTCTCCCTCTCTCTTTCTGTCCCCCATCCTTCCTTCCTTCCTTCCTTCCTTCCTTCCTTCCTTCCTTCCTTCCTTTCTTCCTTCCTTCCTTCCCCTTCCTCCTCCTCCTCCTCCTCCTCCTTCCTCCATCCATCCCTCTTTCTTTCTTTCTCTCCTTCTCTCCCTCTCTCTCTTTCTTTCTCTCTCTCTCTTTCTGTCCCCTTCCTTCCTTCTTTCCTTCTTCCCTCCCTCCCTCCCTTCCTCCCTTCTTTTCTTCCTTCCTTCCTTCCTTCCTTTTTCTCCTCTCCTCCTCCTCCTCCTCCTCCTCCTCCTCCTCCTCCTCCTCCTCCTCCTCCTCCTCCTCCTCCTCCTCCTTCTTCTTCTTCTTCTTCTTCTTCTTCTTCTTCTTCTTCTTCTTCTTCTTCTTCTTCCTCTCTCTCTCTCTCTCTCTCTCTCTCTCTCTCTCTCTCTCTCTCTCTCTCTCTCTTTCTCTCTCTCTCTTACATTTCTTTCTTTCCTTTCTTCTAGGGATTGAACCCAGGGCCTCAATCATGCTGGGCTCATTTTCTACCACTGAGCTCCATGGTATACCCTATTTCTGAGGAGTTCCAGAAGCACATCTTAGTCTAAGATATCACTCTAGTTTCTAAAATCCTGAAGATGGACAGAGGTAAGAAGGATCAGACTCACCAACCATCAGGACTTGCTCTCGCCAGTCAGACTTGGCTATGTCCATCTTCCTATGACAGTCTCATCTGCTTGGATCTCTGCACTAGCTTGTGTCTTAGACTCCAGCTCTGCCCAGACACTGCCAGTTCTACCAGGGTCAGCAAGTGTGGAAGGATCCAGGTTTCAGGCTCACACTGAGCTTGAGCAGTTTTGCCTCTGCTGTTGTCATGGAACCACACACCAACCTCGGGCAATGAGCTTCTCCATTTCCATCCTCACAATACACCTTCAGAGAGGCCAGCCCAGTCTGCCACAGGGAGCCCAGGAGTATGAACTTCCAGAGGAGGTCTCTTCTGGCAGGCACCTTGACAGGCAGTGTCGCTGTCCCCTATTCGATGACAACTCTGGACAGGCTGTGCACACCCCTGGACTCACACTTGCACAATGAAAGGCAGGCACTTAATGATTCTTCACAAATTAAAGAAGAGTACTAGAAAGAATTACTGACCAGTTGGAAAAAATTTTTTCTGCTAAAATTTCTCCTAACTAGACACCTTGGTGCACACATATTCTAAAACCATCTCCAGGGTGGAGACATCCAAGGTCAAGGTGTCATACTGCACAGCCAACAGAGAAGCCTGTGCCTTCCAGCTTCTGGAAACTCTGTGCACCATGACCACATCATTCCATCTTGTCTTGCTGTCTTGGCCCTGTGTCCACTTCCCTCCTCTCTAATACTCATCACATTGGAATTATCTGATACAACCTATATGGCCTCGTTTTTAGGAATTACATCTAAAAAGACACTATTTGTACACACAGTCACCTTCGTAGGTCCTGGGGACTTGAACCTATTCTCTGAGGGATATGATTTGGCCCACAAAAAGCACTGTTTAATACCAGTAAATTTGCTTTAGTTTTTGTTATAGACTGTGAGGTTTTGATAAGTTAGTGTTAGCACACTGACCTGCAAAACACTTATGCAGAAGGGAGAACTACTCATCTTCCTAGATCTCGGGAGGAGGGGCAGGGGCAGGAGGAGTGGGGCCATTGTATGTGTCCACCTCCCTTACTCCTGATCCTCGGCCCTTCCCACAGTGCAGCCTTCACATTGGGAGATGAGTCCCTGCTACCCCTGCACCCCTCTCCTTGAGGAGAGGAACAGTGAGGGAAGGATGAGCCAGTTCCTATGGTGACATGAAGAACAAGACATGCGGATCATTTTCATGCACACTGCAGCGTCTAGGGACACTCGCGGGTAGCCCTCATCCCAGCAGGAGCATCCACAGATGAAGCCTGCATTGGCCCAGCACTGTGGACTGCGGGGTGGTAGCTACTATCCAAATGTTGCTACTTAGAATTAAATTTAGTTGATACTAAATAAAGTATAGAAATTAGTAGGGTGCATAGACATCCTTCAAGTCCTCCATTGCCACAGTGGTTGGTGTCTGCCATATTGGCCCAAGGTCATAGGAAGTTCCATCTGACACTGTTCTCTAGAAGAAGGGTGATGGATATTGTATGGACAGTTTGCAACTGACATGAAACCACCTGCAGATGTGTGTCCTTAAGTCCTCTGTTTGAAAATGGACAAATGGGTTTTACTTGCCACCTGTAGGTCTCAAAGAGGAACAAGGAGAGAAACACAGTGATTGCTACTGTGGATCTGGCTGGGATTGGAATACTCCAATGAAGGCCACATTGCTGCCTTCATCTCTCACTCCTCCAAACCCTTTGTATTCTTGTACCCCATTGTCACAAAAGCAAAACAAACAAAATACAGAGTTAAGATTCACAGAGGTTAATCAGCCATTGCAATTTCACTGGCCCATGTGAAATAGCTGTGAAATTTCTGGAAAGTGTGCTTTCTCTGCCTCCTTCTTTTTCCAGGAACAGGCATGACTCCTCACATTCACGTTGAACCGGATGCAACTAGGGGCATCAGGCTGACCTGCACATCCACGGGGTGGTACCCCCAGCCCGAGGTGCAGTGGAAGGGCAGGCAAGGACTGCACTTCACTCCAGACTCTGAGACAGTGAGAGCAGAAGAAAGTGGCATGTTTCAGGTGCAAGCATCCATCTTGGTGGAGGAGAGTTCAACAGGGAACGTGTCCTGTTTCATAAGGAACCCGCTCCTGGGCGAGCAGAAGGAAGCACGTGTGTCCCTGGCAGGTGAGTTTCTCCAAGGGCAGTGCTCAGGAATTGCAGTTTATCAGGTGGGACTAGCACAGGCCTGTGGAGTCAGACACCTGGGTGGTGTCCGGTCCATTCACCCATGACATCCATGTGAAGAGTTTAGTGAAAACACATCTCTCATCCTAAACTCCCATTTATGGCAAAGCAATGATTTTTCTTACTGAAAATGAATTTAAGGATATGCAATAGCATTCAAAGCCAATGCAGCATGTGGGAGAATCTTCCAGATTCTCTTCTAGGTGTTCCTTAACTCATTGCCCAGGAAAAAAATTGTTAGAACACTTTAGAGTTTGTTCTGCCACTGTCTAGTTAGTCTGAATCCTGGCAGCGCTCCCACCAGCTTTGGGGTCTTGGGTGAGTACTGACCTCTGCCTGTTCCCGAGGGAGACATAGGGTTACCGATCTGGGCCTGGCATGAGAGAGCTGAGTAGTGACCGAGCAGTTCACCGCAGCAGAGAAGAGCGTGAGGAGCACAGACCCACAGTGACGACCCCACAGAGAATGTGTTCAGACGACGCCCCCACAGCTCTCTCCCTCTCCCAGTCAAGGTGGACAGCGGCACAGGTCCTCCTTCTCATAGCTTCGACTTCAACGCTGCACTTCCTTCCTTTCTCTGTCCCATGCCAACCTCCAGACATCTCAACCTCTGGGTGCCCCACACTCACATCCCCGCTATGAGCCTGCACCACTGGCCCTTCAAGTCCCAGCCCAGGGACCCCTTCTCCAGGAATCCACTGCCAGTCCCTCTGCTGATACCGACACCGTGGTGAACTGTACGCCTCCCTGGTGAGGTGGGGTGGTGCCCTTGGGGACGGCTCCAGATGTGTCACTGGGAGTTCACTGACGAAAGCCCCTAAGAATCTTATCAAGGAAATGCCATTTCTCAGGTGCTTCCTCTCAAACGTCCACATTTGTTTGAGATAATGGAAGAGAATTTAAGGTTCAAGAGGAGAATGTCACAAAAGCACATATCAGAGGAGTAGAGTCGTATTTTCTGTTTTTTAAATTACAACCTCAGAAAAGCAAAGTCAGAGAAGGAAAAATCTAGCAAGTCCCCCAGTTACAGTTTCACAGAAAAGAAAGCCATTGAGGCAGCTCACAGAGGGGACCGAGAGTGGGAGCTAGAGAGAGGCAAACTCCCGACGCTCAGGTCATGACAGCAGAGCTTTCTTCAAAACCAATATGGAGGATGAAAATAAAAGGAGCATCTCCAGATAACTGTGAAAGCGATTCTATATATACCTTAGAATTGTTGATAATACATAAAAGCCATCAACTGGTTAGGTCGCGAGCATCTGAGTGACGTGAGCGTGAGCCCTGAGTTAAGAGGTCTTCGGACCACCACTTTTCAGGGCACATTACTGTAGGACAGAAGTAGATTACCTGGCCAGGGATGCTTATTTAAAGGGCCAGTGGTCATTCCTCTCCCAAAGGTCGGTGGGCAAGCTAGGGTCTTGTCTCTGGGACTCAGTCCAGGCCACCTGTTGGACTTACCCTCTGAAAGGACCAAACCTCCTCATTTGCACTTAGAGAATCTCCCTCCCTCTCATCAACATCTGCTGGGCTCACACATGTGCATGCGTGGGAAACAGCTAGGTAGGGAGGACTTGGCATTCTCGGGGCTTGGGAGGAAGGAACAAGGACACCCACATGGAAAGGGAGAACTTTGCCCTATGAGTAACAGTTTATTTATTATAAAATAATTACATGCTACAGATACCATTGTAAGTCTTTGTTAAATCTAGATGATGAAATGTGTTGATTCATCATAATCCGTTGGACACGTTTAAACATCTTCATAATTTCCTTAAATGGCCTCTGGTCCCTGCTCCATGCGAGGTGCCGTGAAGGAGGAGCATCTTCAGGATTCCTGACTCCCTGGAGTTGAGCAGAGGGCTGGGGCGTTCAGTGTCTCCAAGCTTCCTCCCGTCTGGAGAAGACTACTGGACAGTCACCCTGCAGCCCGGTCGCCTGCTGTCCAGCTGGACTCACGTCTGGTGACTGTGTGTTTCAGGTGCCTTGTTTCCCAGGGACAGGTCCTGGAAGCTGGGGCTGTGTGCCTTCCTGGTTCTCCTGGAGGTCAGCCTGATGGTCACCTGTGTGCTGCTGATGCGCTCCAGAAAAGCCAAAAGTAACGGGAAGTGCCGGGGAAGGGGTGGCGCGGGTGCCCGGGAAGCAGAGGGTAATAGGCACCCAAAGTCAGGAATGCACTGTAGGGAGCCTGCATCACTGAAAACTGACAGGAAACCCGGGAGCAGGAGGAATTATTCTGTCTTCACTTTATTGCCTCGGCATAGTTACCAGAACATGAAGTTTTGGGGTCAAGTTCAGCTCTTTCATAAAAACAGCATACATGCCAGACCTTTTGTGGTCTAGCACTTAAATAAAACAGTTTATTTAGTGAAGTGTTTATTAGCGTGCCCAGGGATGATGAAATGCTCCGTGGCATGTCCTGGTGATGGAAATCCTGGCCTACCACTGTCACATACCCTCCCGTGGTGGCAACGGGAGGTCCCTGGTCCCTGCTGGTTCTCTCTGTGTGTCCCAAGACTCAGGGAAGACTGCTTGGTTGACCATGAGCACCGAGACTGCCAGTGACAACGGTCACCCAGGCGATGGCCTGCCTGAGTCACCTGCCCCTTGCCAAGGTGGCTTCACTCCAAGCAGGGCTGCTCACCCAGGCCTTCTGCTCTCCTGCCTGACTTTTGAGTGTGCCTTGGGAGTAGACCAAAGCCTCCTTCAGAACTGTTGATGCCAAAGCCGAAGCCAGCTGCACGCAGCTGGTCCTGGAGGCCTGGAGTGTGTCTCTATCTAGTCCTTTTCTCAGCGGCAGGATTAGTGTTGCATGTCCTCTGTTTTGAGGATGATTCCCCTGCTGGCAGAACTTAGGGAGTCTTATAAAGGGCAAGGGTGCTGGTCCAAGTGAGCAAAGCCAGGGCGGGAAGAAGCACCCTCCTGAGAAGGTGCTCACTGCTGTCTGGGGACCGTGTCAGCATCCCAGGTGCCCCCAAATTACCAGGCGGTCCCCTCTGCCCGCCAGTCACCAGCAACTTTGTGAAAACAGGACTCTTTGTCTGTTTGTTTTCTATGTGGGAACTTTCTTTCTGTGAAGGCAGATTCGGGTACCAGGCTGTTAGGACACAGCAAGAATGGGAACATACAAGGCCAAGACTGGACCATTTAGAAAGCGTGTCCAGGCAGCCAATCTAACAGCATCACGAGCCATCCACTCAGGAGAGGCAGTTCAAACACACCTCACTGACGGGTCTGTTTGTGTTTGTTGCAGGTTTGCTCAAGGAGCAGCACGGTGAGTGGGTCCAGCTCCTAGGCAGAGAGCCTTGTGCTCCCTCGAGGGACAGGGCCACGGTGCAGGGCGCCCTGCCAAGGCCATCAGGAGGCTGAGAGCCTGCAGAGGCTGCTCAGGTCGTGATCATGCGTCTGAGGACCATGATTCAGTGAGAGATGGTGGGAGGGGGCCTGTGCATGCTGAGGTGGCCCCTAGGCTGCTGCAGTGTAAGTGACTCACAATCACCCCACATGAGGATTCAGTGTGAGATGGTGGGAGGGGGCCTGTGCATGCTGAGGTGGCCCCTAGGCTGCTGCAGTGTAAGCGACTCACAATCACCCCACATGAGGATTCAGTGAGAGATGGTGGGAGGCGGCCTGTGCATGCTGAGGTGGCTCCTAGGCTGCTGCAGTGTAAGTGACTCATAGTCACCCCACACCCACCAAGCCTCGCTGGGTTCCCTGAGGATGCAGTGCAGCTCACACTGTGGAAGGGGCTTGGGTGGGGGTCCTTCTTGAATCTCTCTGAATCACAGTGTGGACTCACAATTTGGAAGAACAGATCTCCTATGTCCCTGACCATGGCCCAGCCTTAACGTTCTGGGTTGTCACACATCAAATAGGTAATTTTCAGATCATTTTGATCTCAGGCTTTACTGCCGTGGGGCAATGAACCACAGAATTTTTGAACATTTATCTTCTAACTTGTCTACTTTTGTTTGTGAAAGTGAACACCAGGAGCAATAGGAGAACTATTCATTTTTTTCCCCATGTGTAAAGATTGATCATGATATAAAAGATCAGGCAATTTTGAAGGAGAGAGGAAAGGAAAAGATTCTGAGTCTCTCTTTTTCTTTTTTATTTGGTGCATTACGGCAATACACAGTAGTGGGAATTGTTACATTCTCGTAGGTGCCCAGAGCTTCTCTTCTGTTTGACTAGTGTATTCCAGTCTTTCTGAATGTTGTTGGATCATTATCTCTATAATCCCTTCAAATTTTGATTATACAAAGAAGGAAAACTGGGCAAAGTGTGAAAGCGTGAAAAAAATAGAGTGCTGGGGATGGGGCTCAGTGGTTAAGTAAGCATCCCTGAGTTCAATCCCCAGTAGCAAAAAATGAGAATTAAGTTCCGCGCAGACCCTTGGCCGCCATGCAGAGCTCTGGCAACGCAGGCTTGCAGTTTGTTGTTCTGCTCCTGGGCGTGGGGGCTGCTTTCTGAGAAACAGGGAGGAGAGCTGGTTCAATGCCCTGGCAGCTTGCCTCCTCTCCCTGGCCTTTGCAGAGTCCCCTCCGTGCAGAGGTTTCCCCTCAACATTGAAGGGCTGATTTAGTGCTGTCATCGACTGGTCCATGAGAAGCATTCAGGATGGACTCTGCAAAGCCTAGAGTTTCTTCCTGCAGTGGTGGGGAAGGCTGGTCTCTTTAGACACCTTCTTCTGCTGAGTCCCAGCCCTGTCCAGCCTCGCACTGCACAGACCTTGCAGAGAGCAGGCTGAACTTTGCTCCACCCTCTGCTGAGCTCCACACAATTACCAAGTGTGAGGTGGAGGCTGATTTAGACAGGAGTCATCCTGCTGTGTGGGCAGAGGTTGAGGCACCCTGGAGTCACTGAGGAACCCCAGGCTGAGCTGGCAACAGAACCCTGCCTCCTGATGGGTTCCTCAGATGCCCTTACCCTAGCTAGCACCCGAGGTAGTCACCTTTCCAGCAGAAAAGGGTGCTTCAGGCCCACAGGCTGGGAGGTGTCAGTCCACACTCACTGCCTTTGCTTTGGCTCTGTGGCAAAGCAGCATGTCTTGGCAAGAGTGCATGACCAAGGAAACCGCCCACCTCAAGGCCAGGATGTGAATGTGAGAGAGGAGGAGGAAGGACCTGGTCCTACTCCCCACTGGAGCATGTCCCAGAGGCCGAAGGACCTCTCAAGCCCCACCTCCTAAGCTTCCATCCCTCTCCCCGCTTTGCACCAGGCTGGTCACCAGGGCTTTACACACGGGCCTTTGGGGACACTAGAATCAACCCTAGGCACCTTATCTCCTGGCCCTTGTTCCCATCGGGCGCAACTGGCTAATATTTTATTGAGACAGCTTGGAAGCTATTAGGCATAAATGTTTCCTTGGTAATTTTTCCAGATAAATTTTGAAAGTTATGCATTTATTTTTGCATATTATTTATCATTTTTTGTTTTTGTCTTTGTTTTATAGATCTGTTGAATAAACAGAGAGGTGAGTGGTGTTTGTTTTCATTTTGGTGACAAATGTCACAGAAAGTATATTTGATCTACTAAAATTAGGTTTGTGATTGATTTCTATAGACTAAACTATCGATTTTCTAAAGTAGTCTATATGTAATTATCAGCTACAGTTCATATTTAGTAATATAATCAATTATACCCTTACAGACTTCTTCCATTTTAAGGTAGTTACAGTGAGACCCATTTGTTCTAACTTTTACCAGGTTTTTAAAGATACTATTCTCAAAGTTCACATAAATTTTAAGACATTCTTTTATGTTTTATTAGTTTATTTTCAATAAATAAATGATAATTGTGTATGCTTACAAATTTTTGTTGTACCTTTTCTTCTGTGTTTAGAAATTAACTCCAGAATTTTGATTAATGCTCAGATCTCTTTTCTTCTAACTCTTCATTGCTATTTTACAATATTTAACCACAACTAGTGCTGTGTTATATGACAAGCTGTTAGCCAATTTGATTTCTCCAGTGGTCTCTCTTTTCTTTACAGAAATATTGAATTCTCATATTATGACACACATGACTTTGACAGTCTCTCTGTATTGAGGGACTTTTCTTTGCACACACCATTGTTTGGCTTGGTTTTCGATGTCTCTTGACCTTGTCCTTTAAGGGGGTGTTTGTCCAGTGAGCCAGTGCCCTCTGGACCTTTGCACTTGCTGCTGGTCCTCTTTCCCTGGAGATGCCCTTTCTTGGTCATTTCCAAGTTCACTCTGTTCCCCCAGGATGCTGGCCCTCTCTAGCTAAGGGAAGGGCGTGAATGTCTTCCAGACTCTGAGCTGGGGGACACTGGGCTTCCATTGCGTGCTGCTCTGCACCTGTGGAAGGTGGGAGCTATCCTCCGGGGGTCCCAGGGTGTGCCTGCACGGCTGTCTGCAGGAGGAGCAGTGCGCTTCTCTGCAGCGTGTGCTTCGTTGGCTTTTCTCGGCTCTTTATTTCCCAGGTCATGTAGAACAAACAACAAGGAAACTTGAGTTCTTTCAACCTTCCTGGCTCAGGGCTAACGTGTCTTACAACATCTAAACTTAACACAACTTCAATGTTTCCTGATTCTTCCTTTATGTTGACTGATCTCCTATTGATCTGCACTGGGGTGGGCTTCTGAGAATGGGAATAGGACGCTTCCTAACATAGCATTGTTTTTGTTTGTTTTGTTGCCTTGTACAGAGAAAATGGAAGAAGAGAATGGTAAGTGAGAGCTGCCTTTGACTCAGACAGATTGTCAAATATTCAAATATTCCACACTTGATGTTTATATTATGGCAACAAAGTCAAAATGTACAGACATGCTGAATGTCCTAAAATAGTCTTTGTATACAACCACAATATCTTTCCTCCATATTTCAAAAAATGCATACAGAGACCCAGGCCAGGCTGAGAGGAGGACAGGAAGTCAGGTGATCCTACTGCAGAGACCCAGGCCAGGCTGGGAGGAGGGCAGGAAGTCAGGTGATCCTACTGCAGAGACCCAGGCCAGGCTGGGAGGCGTACAGGAAGTCAGGTGATCCTACTGCAGAGACTCAGGCCAGGCTGGGAGGAGGGCAGGTGAGCCAGGGGATCTGGCTGCAGAGACCCAGGCCAGGCTGGGAGGAGGGCAGGAAGTCAGAGGATCTCACTGCAGAGACCCAGGTCAGGCTGGGAGGAGGGCAGGAAATCAGGGGAATCTCACTGCAGAGACACAGGCCAGGCTGGGAGGAGGGCAGGGAGCCAGGGGATCTGGCTGCAGAGACCCAGGCCAGGCTGGGAGGAGGACAGGGAGCCAGGGGATCTGGCTGCAGAGACCCAGGCCAGGCTCGGGGGAGGGCAGGGAGCCAGGGTATCTGGCTGCAGAGACCCAGGCCAGGCTGGGAGGAGAGCAGGGAGCCAGGGGATCTGGCTGCAGAGACCCAGGCCAGGCTGGGAGGAGGGCAGTAGGTGGAAAGACAGCACCTGCTGGCCATGTGGGGAAGTGTTCAAGAAATGGAATTTAGAACATTGTCTTAGAAAGTGAGCAAATCGTTCTCATGTTCTAAACATGAAAGGGTTCTCAAGAAAAGATTAAATTCTAAACGTGATTTTTCTTGTGGGTAGAGAACAGGTTAGCTGTTGAATGGCTACAATCTTACAGATAAAAAGGGGGAATCCAATTAGGAGTGTGATCTCATCTAGATCAATAGCTCGAAGAAGCCAGCAAATAATAATTTAGCTCTCGGTGTTTCGTCTTCAAAATCTCAATACACTCATTTTTATTCTTTTTGTAAACCTAGTAGTTCGTTACCAGGTAAGGAAAATGGTTCCAGTACGAGGGAGAACTTCTGCATGACCCCGAGTTTTCTCTTAACCTCAACTCCTGTTCATCCGCGCACTCTTTCTTTTATTCTCTCTCAGGGTGAGAGACGGAAATGAGAGTTAGGCTCTTGTTTTCTTTTTACATGAATTCTGGTGTCAGAAAACATAGGTTTAAATTATGTCTGCATCTTATCAGTTCCCAGACGTTGCAGAGTCTTAGCCTCCAGGCCCAGTCACCTCTTCACGTGGCTGTGATGATGTCGTCTGTGACTGGGTCGGTCTTTCTCTGTGCTGCACGGCCTGTGCCTCAGAACACCCTGACGTCTAGACACTGGCTGCTATTGCCAGCGTCAGCAGCTTGGGGACTGAGCTTGGGAAGGAGGGTATTGTTCTGGGAGGTGTCCGAGACCCTGGGCAGCCAAAACGAATCTGCTGAGTTCTTTCTGTGGAAAGAACAGAGCCACCTCCAGCAGACTGTCAGGAGACCACACGGGCATCCCCGTGGCCTCTCCCCACCTTGTTTCTCTAGTTGTGCTGACCCAGTCAGAATCTAAATATTCTCAGACTGTTGGAATGCTGGGACACCATGATCCAGGTTTGACTCAGCCGTGGACTAACAAGAACATCGTTTGACATTAAGTCACATCGTCGCCGCTGCCCGCCAATCTCATTTTCTTGTTTGATTTTCAGCTAAATTGGAAGAAGAGTGTGGTAAGTCCTGCTGGGCACTCCGTGTCTCACTGGCTCACTGTCTTTAGGAAGGCACATCCACAGGTAAGCCCGGGAACAGGGCAGCTCACCTGGCCCAGGAAGTGGGCTGAGCGGATGAACTTGGGCAAACTCTGCTTCTGCCCCTCACCGTGCCTGACATGCAAGCTGGAGACAACCCAGTTTCAGGGAAAGAACAGCTCCTGGCCCAGCGTCCCTTCTCCAGAGGCCCTGGGGTCAAGCACTGCCCCCAGGTCCATGCTCTGCCCAAGCAGAGAGCTCGCCTCTCCCTGCAGATGGCATCAAGGCACAGCTGCCAGCAGGGCCTTGCCGTGCACAGGAGCGGTCTCCTGCCACTGTGTTGCCGCCCACAGCAACAAGTCCGTGGGAATTTATCTGAGGTGGACTGGGAATGAACTACTTCTATTAACTTTTTCTGTGCTGCTTTTTTGCTTGCTTGCTTGTTCGCTAGTTTATAGAGGAAGAGAGGCTTGCTTGCTTTTAGAGAGGCTACGCTTTCAGAGGTGCTTCTTCTTAGAGGTCTACTGCTTCTTCTTAGAGGTGCGGCTTAGTGGTGCGTCCTACGTCCTATCACAGGTGCTGCTTATCAGAGGTGCTTCCTATAGGTGCGTTTCTAGTCCTTCTCCCAGGTGAAGAGAACGTCTTGTATACACTAAGGCAGCCAATCAGTTTAGGATTAAGTAGCACGATTGGAGTACGCACCACGGTGCCAATTAAGAATGAGGAACACGTGTTGACCATGAGCGCAGAAGAGACATCAACCAATCAGGCAAAAGGTCATGAGAGATCACGCCATGTTAACACTAATTATGCACTACTTCTTGGCCCAACGCCAGCCGCCATCCTAGAGCCACTTAAACATGTCTTTACACCACTGCCTCTAGAAACTACCCACTGTGCCCAGGGCCACCTCCAAGGCTCCATGGCCACTAGGGTGAGTGTCACACTGAAGAAGCCAGCCCACCCTACTAACTGGGGCGTCTGGTCCCCCAAAGCCTATCAGCCCATGTGCTGGTGCAGGCTGAGTGGTGCTAGTGCAGCCACCATCCCATGGAGGAGGACACTGCCCACCAGGTGACCACCCCATGGAGGGAGGAGGCTGCCCTCCAGGCTGGTGCCATGCTCCCCTTTCCCAGAGCTGCTTCCCTGTGCCCTCAAGCCCTTGAGGTGACCTCTGCATCACAGTGCGCACAGGACATCCCCAGGTCTCTCACACAGCCTCTCTCATCATGGACTTCAGGAGGATTGAGACTGAAAGCTCTTGGCCTGGTGTTTCCAGCCTCACCTCGCTCTGGCTTCAGAGCCAGATCCTGGTTTTCCTCAGTGGCAGAACTCTTCCCTGTTAAGAGCAGGCATCTGTCAAACGGAGCTCATCGCCTGGGCTTTGCCCCAAGCACCCCGGTGCAGCATTTGCTCAGACCCAATCCAGAAACAGCTCCACATCCATGTATTTACATTTCCAATCAGTCTGCTCAGCTCATTTGCACAGAAATGAATTAATACCTGGTTTGAATAAGGAAAATATTTGAATGCATTTTACCAACAATGTGAACAAACAGATCTTCTATTATTACAAATCAGGAATGTGAGCCTAGAAGAAGCCAAGTACCTGACTTTGGTGCTTACCTGTAGTTGGTCAAGGGAAGGCCTGGTGTGGCTCAGTGGCATAGCGCTTGCCTGATGTGCACAGGCCCTGGGTTTGAACCCCAGCACTGAAAAACAAAAGGATAAAAAATTAAGCAAATACAGTGCTTAAGAAGTAGTAGGAGAGGTGAGTCAGGAGAGGCGGACAGAATTCAGGTCAGGAAGAACTGGCAGGCCACCTTCAGAGTTCTTACATTTATCCCTGGAGGGCGGCCCTGTGGAAGAATTCTGCTAAAATCACAGGATTTCCACTTGCTGCCATTGGGGTGGCTGCCCTGTAAAACAGGCGACAACGTTGGTGGGAGTGTGGAGACAGGGAGCCCCACGCCCTGCCGGCGTAGCCCTGGTGGAGAACCCCAGGGTGGTTCCAACCGGGAGCAGTGGGGCAAAGTGTGGCCCTGTCATCCCTCCTCTGTGTATGTACCCTAAGGAGGTGACGGCACCACCTGTAAACTATCCCCATGATTCACAATAGCCAGGATATGGGGCCCACCTAAGTGTCCACTAGCAGAGGATGTGACCATTACCCACACGTTTGCACATATACACAGTGAAATATTCATCCTTGAAAGAGGAGACTGCCTCCTGTCACACCCAGAGGGACTGCAGCACTGGAGACTGCTCAGTGAAACAAGACAGACAGAGAGGAAAGTACTGCGTGGTCTCATTTCTAAAGCACAGACATCAAATATAGAGAGTGAAACTGGTTTTGAGGGGCAGGGAGAGGAGAGGAAGGGGGGATGTTGGTCAAAGGATAAAAAGAAGCAGGCGAGTAGAGCCAGCAAGTCTTGAGATCCAGCCTGCAGTGAGGGAGCTCCAGCTGGTAAAATCAGACCAAGTTAGCAGTGTTTGTTAAGTGGCTTGATTTCAGCTATTGCACTCATAAGTAGCTATTAGGAGAGCTGATTCGCTTCCCCACAGCAACACTTCATAGCATCACATGTAAACCTAAAATACAGAAAACAGAATTTATTAGAAAAATTAAAAGGCCTACTCTTGGATATATAACACATTGTCATGAGCAGAGAGGACCCCAGAAGACCAGAGGAGCGTCCTCCACAGAGAGGAGGGAGACTGGCCTCAGGCATTGGGAGGGGAGACCACACACCTCTGAGACCCAGGACCAGGCAAGTCAGGAGGCCTGGGGTGAGTCATGGAAAAGCCAGGAAGGCTAGGAGGAGCAGGTGCCTCTTCCTCCTGGCTGTGCAACCAGGTGTTCTGGTTTTATGGACTGAGATGAAGAGAGTCTTCATTCAGTGCAATTCGTTAATCTCTGATGCATTTACATCAGCACATTTTGAAGCGGTTGTGTGGGAGTGACAGAGACCTCATGGACTGTCTCAACTTTCTGTCTGATTTTTATGAAATAAGCACTTGTTGCTTTAGTAATACTGCACGTACTGATAATCAGTGGAGAGGTGAAACCTGTGCACAGGCGCTGGAGGGTCCGCCTCCGTTCCCTGGAGCACCCGCCTCTGGCATGAAGTTGGGGCTGGCGTCTTGCCGGCCCAGCCCCTGTGCCTGGAGACACTGTCACGCTCATCCCAGAGACCCTAGTACAGGAAATCGCTCATAATGTAAAGCAGACTCAGGAAAATGTGCTGGGTGAACAGGAAACTTCTGGAATTAACTTAGGAATCCAAGATCAGAAACAGGACCAAGGCCGTTGTCCCTGAAGGTAATAAGAGAGTGACTTAGGTAGGCTTCAGGAGCAGGTGGTGAGGTACAGCCAGGGACCCCGCAGGCAGCCAGCTTTCAGTTCTCGAGCCTCACACTCGAGAGCTCTGACCAATGTCCACAGACATCCTTCAATCCCAGAGAGCCATGACCCAGGATCAAACATCTGGGAATTTCACAAATTCATATTTTTTACCTCTTTCTTTTTAGGTAGAATCAACAAAGCGCTTGGTAAGTCGTGTTTCTCTGCTGTGTTACATTTAGATCGCAGCCAGCACCCTCACGACATTGACCTTGCTCTGCTATTGCTTGCAGCACACAGGAGATGGCTCGCCGAAGAGGGTGAGTAAGGCCAGTGGCCTCTCCGCTGGCCTGCCGCAGCCCCCGCCCTGCCCAGTGACCCAGCTAACCTTGGATGTCTCCGTCTCCTTTTAGAACTGAAGAAGATTCGAAGATTTGCAGGTAAATATAACGGGGGGAAAAATGTGTGGCCAGAATGACTTTTACCTTGTCATCTAAACTCTCTGGAGTATCTCGGAAAATAAAAAGATCGTACACAAACAATCCATAAGACACGTTTCCACTCGAAAATAACTTGATTCTGGAAGTATGAATTTGGTGGTAAGTAACCAAATGACTACCTGGGAAATAGCTCATTATAGGAAACTGCCTCAAAGGAATGCACCAGCCGAGCTTCGCTGGGACCTACTCCTCCTGAAACGCAGCTTCTAGATCCTGGCAAGAACCAGTCCTCGCGATCCTAATCCCACAATGCAACCAGCTCAAGATGCCCCTGAGCCAGAGATGACTGATGTAGGGGGTTTGGTTCCTCTCCCCTTGGCTCACGCGGCCTCCGCCTGTCCCCTCCACACATCCCCTCTGCAGCGTCCTCATGAGCTGTCTCCTCCTGTCCGCAAACAAACTCACGCAAGAGACGCCAGCAATCTCTCCTGAGAGATGCCGTCCTGCCTCCTGTCACCTTATCCTCTCCTTCACAGTAAAACTTCACCCAATAATTGTGAACACACTGTCTCTCCATTTTCCACCCTCTGGTTTCTTTCTCTCTCACCCAGCAAAAGGCCAAGATCCTGAGCAGGGTCTGCCTTGTCCCACGGGCCACCTGGCTACCTGTCTAGCTCCACCTCCTTCCTCTCCTCCAGCTGCAAGGCCCAGTGTCCTGCTCTCTGGGCTTGGCTCCTGGTGTTGTCCCTCCAAAATGTCCCTATTCTCCGGCTTGGCTTTGCTTACATCCCTGCTGGGCATAATAGTCCTGGGGCAAGCATGGCGCGGGCACTCGGAGGTTGCTGGAGACCTCGCTCAGGTGCAGGCAGTGTCCAGCCTCACACGCCAGCCCTGCCCTTCCCCCTGAGGGTAGCCAGCAAATCCCTTTCAGATATGACGTGCTCTGGAGATGTCACCTCGCAGGAGGAGATTTGGGGATGGGAAGGCACCAGGGGCAAGTGTGTCCTGAGGGTCCTGTGTTGTCTCTTCATGTCCATCAGAGGACCGCCGAGGCCATGCATTTGGCCCTCTCTCGAAGGCAGACTGGTCCTAGTTAGCCCGACAGTTAATGGGCATACTTCTCTCTCCTGCAGCGGACGTGACGCTGGATGCAGCCACTGCTCACCCTTACCTTGCCGTGACAGATGACGGGAAGTGTGTGACATATGTTCCCGAGAGGCAAGACGTTCCCGACAACCCTGAGCGATTCGACACGCTAGTGGGCGTGCTGGGTCGGAACCGCTTCTCTGAGGGAGATCACTACTGGGAGGTGGGAGTGGCAGGCAAGAGCATGTGGGCCGTCGGGCTGTGTTTGGAGTCCGTTCGGCGGAAAGGCCAGTACACCAAGGCCTGTCCAGAAACCGGCTTCTGGATTCTGCGTCTGCAGAACGGCGAGTGCTCGGCTTTTGCCACTCCCCGCACCGTGGTCACCCGAGAGCCCCTCTCGCGGCTGGGGGTCTTTCTGCAGTACAGCCAAGGGTTGATCTCTTTCTACAATGTCACCGAGTTCGTCATCCTCTACACCTTCCAAAGCAACTTCAACCGCGAGCCGCTGAGGCCCTATTTCTACCCTGGGACTGTCAGTGCCGAGAAGACGAATGGCCTTACCATCCTGAAGCTGTGAGCCGCCCCTCAGGGCCTGGCCAGAGCACCCCTGCACCAGGCTCGCAGCTGCCCGCCGGACCTTGGTGGTGTGGGGCTTGCCCTGCCAGGACTCCAAGAGCGGGGTGCCCCACGTCCTGGGGCCTCGCTCTGGGCTTTGTGGGAGACTAGGGCACTCTTCCTCGCTCCCCTGTCCCCAGATCTCCTCCACACCCTTCCTGAGATTTCTTTGGGCCTTAATAAATAAGAGCTCTCCACTTCTTCCTGGATTTGAGATTGAAGTTCTGCACATAGCTGGTTGATTCCTTAGCAAAATCACCGCTGTGAACTTCTCATCCTGCATTATAGGTTTGGCAGTGTGTTTCTCTTTCACTGATGATAAGCTGTGGACTTTTCAAGGATCATGTGCTGATGACTTTTATTGCCATCGCTGCACCAGAGTCAATATCTTGAACATGACACCACACTTAATGTCACTGAGTAAAACCAAAACTGTCTACAACAGAGTTGACCTGTTTGCAGGCAGCCTATGGTGCTGTGGGTAGTCTCCTCTCAGGTCTTCTGAGTCACACAGCCCTGAACTGTGCATCCCAAATGCAGCGATGCCATCTCTGCCTGGTAACATGCTGTGACACCTTGTGTTATAGCATATATGTAGCACTGCACAGTCTGGCTAAAATTAAATGTAAACGAACGTGAGGCTCTAGAGCAAACTAAACTCAGGTTGCTGGTGGGAGTGTATGATGGTATAGCTGCTTTGGAAAAATGGTCATTTCTTTACAACTATAATCAGCAATGTCACTCTGAGAGGAATCCTCTATAGGACTGAGGGTAGAGGCGTCTGGAGTCTTGCACCTGAGTGTTTATAGCAACTTTACAAAGAATAGGGAAAAAGGGAAATCGATGTAAGTGTGGTTTATGAGGAAACAACTTCAAAGAGAAAATGCAAATATAGACCTTGTGTCTACAGAGTGGACTGCTAATGACACCTAAAACAGAATCATTGATGCTCGCAGAAATATGCATGAGGGTCCAAGATACGCTAAGCAAAAGAAACTGGATACTAGAGAGGACATGTTGTTCACATACATATGAAATTCTTGAGCAGGAAAAACGGTCTCCAGTAAAGAAATCAGGTAGTTGCTCACTGTTGAGGTCGGGTTGCTAAGTGGACTCAGGAGTAGAGGAATTGTTCAAGTCTCACTGCAGGGAGGTCTCAGGGACCTATTCGTAGGCTGGAATCACTCTGACCTTGCGCCACTTCCAGGGGAGCCTGCTGCCTGACTGCCTCCCTGCGGGGCAGCCCCAGGGCTTCTGCCTTCCTTCCACATTCATTTCCTGGACAATGGGCCGTGGCTCAGAGACTGCAGGAGAGAACTGTATGTCATACAAGGCCCTGTCCTCCAGGGCGTCCAATCTGTGTGAAGACCTGTAGGTGGTCCCAGGAGAGGACCAGGAGGGCAGAGGCAGAAGCCTCCTGCCAGGGGCATGGTGGTGTGGCCCTCGGAAGTGGACTATGCACTTCAAACAATCCCATGAGAGACTCAGCCAGTCCCCCAGCCACACTCCCCAACCCTGAGCCACAGAAAGTTGGCAGTAAGTGGGAGTGGTCTCTGTGTTCAGCCCCGGAGTTTGGGGGTGACTTTCGTGCAACATTGATGAAGTACTACCAAATTTATGTCCATCATTTGTCAAGTGGTGTGAGCTCTGAGTTACAGCAGGTCCAGGAACTGTTAGTAGATGTGCTCATGGCGGTGTTGAGATGAGCAGTTCCAAAATGCATTTCAAGTGTTCTAGGCTTTCGACAGTGACTCACCAGGTACTAGAATGACAAGTGGAGACACAGCCGTCTCACAATCAGAAAGGGCGGTTGCCAGTGTGTGGAGCAGGAAGGTCCTGTGCAGCCTGCCACCGTGGCTCTGCATGGAGAGCCAGGACAGTGTGTAAACACCACGCATGCACACAGTGCTGCCTGCCTTGGCTGGGATTTGTCTAACAGGCCATCACAGATTGAAAATGTGGTAAGTACAAGGTGCATTGAATGCACAGCTCCCCGAGCCCCACAGCTTGGCAGCTCAGTGCACCCTGTGGTGTGAGGGGCTTGCCTGCCTGGCCCAGGGCGAACCAAGGGGTAGCTCACTACCCACCCTACCTAGCACTGCAAAACTCAAATATAACCTACAGAGCAGTGGGCCTAGGTATAAACACATGTGTGTGTGTGTGTGAGTGTGTGTGTGTGTGTGTGTGTGTGTGTGCGTGTCCACTAGGAAGGCCTGGAAGCACGGACACCTGGAAGCAGTGCACAGTCACAGTCACCAGGTCTGGATTCTAAATATAGTTCTCCACTGGAGGAACCAGGTGACTTTGGAGGAGAGGCTACTTCTGGGACAGAGATCCAATTTAAGATGAGCACCCTCACTGCCCCAGAAAGTCGAGCTCTCAGGGTGTGACAGGGACATGGCTGAAGGACCCTCTGGAGGCCTCTGTCCTCATCTGTTCACACTGCCCTAACAACATGGCTGAGGCTGGGTGATTTCTTTAGAAATATAGATGTATTTCTCATAGTTTAGGAGGTTGGGAGTCCAAGACTGAGGTGTGACAGGTTGGCATCTAGTAAGGGCCTGGTCTCTGCTCTCTGGTGGTGACTTGTCACCGTGTCTTCCAGGCTGTAAGAACGCTGTGTTCTCACACCAAAGAATGGGGTGAAGTTCCCCCTGGTCCCTCTATCCCATCAGGGTGAATCCTGTTTCTCTCATCGCCTAGAAACGTACAAAAGCCCCGGCCTTGAAAGGGTTGTGGTGTGGGTAAGGTTCAACATGCACGCTGGAGGGGATGACCAAGTTCAGACCACAGTATTCCGCCCTGGAACCCCAAAATGCAGGTCCTTCTCATGTGCCAAACACAGTCACCTCTTTCCAGTAATTTAACTTGTCCCATCAAGGACTTCAAGTCCAGAGTCTCCTTTAATATCTTCTAAGTGGCATGTGCATGAGGCGTGTGCAAGCTGTGCTTCATCCTGGGCGAATTTCTCTGCAGCAGTAACCCCACAAGAAGGAACTATCGCAGGGTCACCCAGCACAGCGTGGGGACAGCACAGGGCACACTGCTCCACCCCTAAGGGAGAAAGAAGAAAGAAGAGGGAAGCAAGACTGAGCCAGGTGCAGAACTCAACGGGTGGGATGCTCCCAAGGCCTGACTTAGTGCCCACCTCTGGACACACTGGGTGGCTTGGGGTTCCCCATGCTAAAGGCATCTATAGGGAAAAACAAAATCACAAGGTGCTAAATACCGATCACAAAACGAGAAAAACAGTGAAGAGAAATAGAAACACTACTAACTGCGGTAGATGCTGCCAACTCTCCCACAGTCACCTCAAACATCAATGTGCTGACTGCATCAATTAAAAGACAAAAACGCCCAGAAGCCCATCAACAGATGCACAGTAAAGAAACGTCCTTCATATACCCACTGGAGTTCTACTCAGCCGCGAAGAAGGATGAAACCATGGCATTTGCTGGTAAAGGGACTGGAGAACCTCAGCCGATGTGAAATAAGCCTGACTTGGGAAGTCAAGGGTCAAATGTTGTCCCTCACACAGGGAAGTCAGAGCAAAATAGGGGGAAGTAGGGGGTCCCTTGAAAATGGAAGAGGTCAGTGGAGTCAAGGAAGGGCGCTGAGGAGGAGGAGGCTGACGGGAAGGCGAGGAACAGCGGGGTGGAATGGAACAGGCCATGCTGGGTGTACTCACGAATACACCTCAGTGAATTCCCCCTTCATATAAAAAATAAGTGAATAAAGGAAGATCAATAGAGCAAAGGAATGGGGGAGGGAGGAGGGGAGGGAAAGGGAGCAGATTATATTCTATGCTTTCAAAATAAATCCTAATGTTATGTATAGCTGTAATGCACTAATAAAAAAAAAATACAGCCCAGAAAGAGGCTATCCAAATGGTGGAAAGAAAGAAAGAAAGAAAGAAAGAAAGAAAGAAAGAAAGAAAGAAAGAAAGAAAGAAAGAAAGAAAGAAAGAAAACAAGTTAGCTCTCAAACACACACACACACACACACACAAATTGTAAGAATGGATCACAAAGCAAGATCTAACTGTACGTTTTATAAAAGAAGCCAATTTACAGGGTTACTTTAGATTAGGTAGAGGGGAGGAGGGGAGGGGAGGGGTATGCGGTAGGAAGGAGAGTAGACCGAAACAGACATTATTACCTCCTGGACATGTGTGACTGCATGACTGATGTGGTCCTGCAACATGTACAATCAGAAAATGAGAGATTACATTCCATTTATGTATGATTTTTCAAAATGCATGGATGCATTCTGTTGTTATGTACAACTAAACAGAACAAATAAAACATTAGATATAAAAAGAAGTCAGTTCACAATGTAAACCCCATGCAGGGTGAAATCCAAGGGTGGAGAAGGGTGTGCTGTGCTGACGCCAGTCAGAAGCATCGACAGCCGGTTGGTGTCAGCAGACCTCAGAGCAAGGCAGGACAGAGGGGCTGGGGAGCTGTGCACATGGCCAGAGGATTGGCTGTGCCAGGCAGGTGAAAGCAGACGGTGCAAGGAGAACTCCATCAGCCCAGGAGGGCAGTTAGAGACTTTACCACCCTTCCGCAGAAAGACGGTGCTGCTCAATTTTGACAGATGTGTGAATTTTCCTCTTATTGATTTCTTCTTTTTGTTCTTGGTACCAGATATTGAACCCAGGGGTGTTTAAACACTGAGCCACACCCCCAGCGCTTTTTATGTTTTACTTTGAGTTAGTATCTCACTAGGACGCTTAGGGCTGAGCTAAGTTGCTGAGGCTAGCTTTGAACTTGTGATCCTCCTGCTTCCACCTCCTGAGATGTTGGGATTTCACACCTGAAGCACCATGGCTAAGTTGTTATTGATGTCTAACTTTACCACATTGTATTAGTAGAAGATACTTTAGATATTTCATATCTTTTAAAATCTATGGACACTCAATTTGTGGTCTAACATATGCCCTGTCCAGGAAAGAGCCCAGGCACATTTCAGAAGAGCAAGAATTGTTTCATAACTAGTCCGTTTCCTGTGCTGACCAAGTCCTCTGCTCTTTACTTTTCTGTTGTGTAGTTACCCTGTCCTTTATTGAGATAAGTGTTGAAGTCTGCAGCTATTATTGTAGAGCTTTTATTTCTTGAACCATTTCAGTCTTCTTTGCTTTATGTATTTTGGTGGTCTGTTTTTGGGTACCTAAACACCCAAAGTGTTAAGCATTCTTGCTTTATGAAAACCTGTATTGATATGTGGTGTGTTTCTTTTGGTGGCTCATTCTGAATGATTGGTCTGGCACTAGGGGTTCTTTGGTCCTTGCCTAACACTGGGTTTCTCTGCATGGGCCTGGTCTTGGGTATGGAGTCTAAGGCATGGACTGAATTCCATCCCTCTCTTCCAGGTGAGAAGCCTCCCTACCCTGGAGTGCACGGAGCTGGGGCAGGGGACACAGAGAACTCTTTCCTTCTCACCTCTTGCAATGCATTTTTCATTGTGTTATATTAAGCAGGCACTGTGGTCTCTCACTTGATTTTCTTAGCTCTTGTGCATGAACAACTGTTCAACTTGGTGGTCTGTGGGGAGAGGTAACTGAAGGATCTTACTCAGCCACCATTTAATTATTTATTCTCAAAACAACCACATTAGATATATGTTATCAGCATCATCTTACAGATGAGAATATTGGAAAGAAATCCGTCTGCACACGAAAACTACATAGGTGACTGAGATTGTGAGTCAAGCCTTTATGAGCCCGTTATCTCCCACTGGGAGATAAAGAGTCATTTCTGTCAAAGGCTCCGTGCATCTTCTTCATTCACATACTTACCATAGCTTTTATTCCACTCTGGTTCAAAGGGCTTCTGTGTAGACTTTGCCCTTGGGAATGTTTGTTCTCCATGCCCAGGTCAATGCACCTGTTTGGCAGAACCTGCCCATCAACTTCCTCATACCTGAACATGGACAGCTGGGGGTGTGTGCACCCACACCACCCTTACCATTAATCATTGCCAGAAATATTTATCAGCACTGCCCAGACACAAGTGGCACTGGGCAAAGTCCACTGAAAATCTTTATGGAGAAATGTAGTTTCATTGCTATTTCCTTCAACTTTATTTGCAGGTGCCTTAGTGAAATCTTGCAGAGACAGAGGGTTCACTCAAGTGAAATCTTGACACGCATGAAGAACTAACAGGACACTGGGCATCGGCCCCACCTGTCCTGTGGTGTTTCACTGTTGCAGGGATTAGTTTATGCAAAATAATCATCAAATCACAGGAGTAAACATGTCACAAAAAGCTGAAGTTCAAGATGAAACTATACAAAGACTTGCAGAAATGAGTGAAATTAGGAGTTCTAGTTTCTGTTATTTCACTTTGAAAAGCAGTCACACTCTGGGAAAAGCACCAATAGCTTATTTTGGATAATTGGGTGGGTTTTCAACAAAGTCAGAATGTAGCAATTGAAATTGCAACTGATGTTGAAGAATGCTTTTGGAGAGTCCTAATGAGTTTAAAGTCTCAGTGTTCTTGTTACTTGTGGAATCTCTACAGAAACATTAATCCTTATCCAAATAACAATGTTGAAATTTTAAATGTCATGAAACAAACACGATTAGAAGAAAGATATTTGCCCTCAAATGGAGCCTTGAACCTAATGATGATGACCAGATGAAGAAAAGAACCCAAGGTCTGAAAGTCGCTCAAAGAACAGAAAAGAGGGGGTGACCTGAAACTGAGGGGTGACAGAAGGATTCCCCAGGCTGATTCCAAGCTGACCTCTGCAAATGTGCTTGGGGAGCTGTGAGCGATGGCAGGGTGATCTGGAGACAGAGGTGCCTCCAGCACGCCTGCCCTGGCTCCTGTGCACTGCACAGGGGCTGCTCAGTGAGAAACACTGCTTTTCTAACTCTGTTTACAAAAAGACTCTTGCTCCCTAGAGGAAGAGCTTAGGAGACAAGGAATTTGGTGAGCAGGAAGGATTTGGACCTAAGAATCCTGGAGACGGAGAAAAAAAGGAAAATATCACGCCAGTTTCTATTCTAACCACGCTTCAAAACGTGTCTCCTGACGCAAACAGAAGAAGCCCTTAAGGGATTTTAAAAGAAGAAGTGATATACTGGGTGGGATTTTAGGAAAGTTCCTCTGGCAGGATTATTAGAGATAAACCAGGCTGAGAAGTTTGTGTGAAGGTGAAGCCAGAATTGGGGACAGGCAGTTAGTGTAGAAATAGGAAATCGGGTCAGATCGAGAAAATAGAGGCCATCAAGCCATCCGCCTCTGGAAGTTGGAGACTGCCATGGGAGAATGGAATATCAAGGACATGCAGAACCCATTGATAACCAGATTTACCTGCCCTTGCCAGAGACTGCAGGCAAGAAGGTGCTAATCAATGCCCCCTGGGCCCTTGCCTGTCTGAGACACCTTGACCCTCCCTCTGCCCCATCCGCTTTTCGCTTTTTACATTTCAAAACCAGGCCTAATCCGGTGGGCAGGAAGGGAGGAGATAAGGGGGAAAAGAGATGGGAGAATGAAACCCATAAAAAGGACAAGATTTGCTCATCCCATGGATTCCGCCTCTGGGTCCCCTTCTTCCACCCGGGAGAAGTCTGCTTTTCCTTTTCTTTAATAAAGCTGCATTTTTCACTCTACATTTGCCTCGGCGTGCTTCTCCGGCGTTATACTTCAACACCTGAGGAAGCAGGACTCGTCACCGGTAAACAGCGGTATCAAAGGGAGGTCAGCCAGGAGTAGCTGCAGGCCATAAATGCTCATTTACTGTAACAGAAAGTGAGTGAACAATTTAGGCTCTGGGATTATTTTGAGTAGAATGCCGGTAAAAATAAACAAATAAAGATAAGCCAAGGAAACTTGAGGGCGCGTGCTCTTCATCATCTTCCGGTTGTTCCTGGGCTCCACTCCCTGGGTCTCCCCTGCAGCCAGTGGGGCCTCGGGGAATTCCAGGAAGAGTGCTCAGCAGGAGAGCCTAAATGCTTTCCACTCTGGTCCTACTGTTACAGAGCTCCACTTCACCTTGGGACTGTAGCTCTGAGGATTACTATTTTTTTTTTTTTTATTTTGATTCATTGAACACAAATGGGGTACAACTGTGTTTTTCTGGTTGTGCACGAACTAGAGTCGTACCATTTGCATAATCATACATGTGCATAGGGTAATGGTGTTTGCCTCATTCTGTTATTTTTCCTTCTCCCCACCCCTCCCCACCCCTATTTTTCCTCTGTACAGCCCATCCTTCCTCCATTCTTGCCTCCCTCCACCCCCATTACATATCATCTTCTGCTTACTAGAGAGATCATTCGGGCCTTCGAATGATGCATGGATAACAGAAGACATCAGGGGGGAAATAAAAAATTTCTTAGACTTAAAGGAGAACTAAGTTACCAAGAAGATTATTTTTAAAAGGGACAAGTGTTCCTTTTCCTCCTTTCCCTCTTGTCCTCCCTAACCTGGGGGTGGGAACAAGATTATCTTGAGTTGTCTGGGCTCCACAGGAAGGAGATGTCTGCCAGAGGATCTAGGAAGTGACAAATTAACAAGTGAATCCTCAGAAACCATCAAAGCGCCCTGGCCCTCTCAGGGCACACCTAGAAGGTGGCCTTTCAACAGCTTCTTTAAAAGCCCCCTGTTCCTGCCTTTGGGAGAATCACCGCCTCAGGGACAGGAGCTCCTGTGTTTCTCCTTTGTTAGCAAAGCAATAAAACAACTTTTTCCTTTTTCTCAAAACCGTGTCCTCATTACTAAATTGGCATTAATCGGCACTGGGGACAAGGATCAGGTGAGCCTTTGGCAACTACACCTACAATGCCTCTGCTTTACTCACCCGGGTGCCCCTGTTCTAGAAATTGCTCTAATTAAATGTCAACCAAGAGAATCCCAATTCCTGGACCCTTAGATTCCTTTCTTATCAGGCACCACGTGCAGTCTACATTTTCATCTCAACCAAGCTTAGAATCTCCCCCGTGACCTCCAATGTGGTCTTGTGAAAACTCTTTTGCCCTTTCTTCAGAACTGAAGGCAGATCCTGAACCCAAGTCAGCCGTGGGTGTCCCTTTTCCTACAGGCAGATGGTCAGGAACTGACAGAAATCCAAGGCCCACATCTGTGTGGAATGCCATCCACTTCAATGACATCTGGGCCGTCAGTCATTTCTGATAAGCACTCTCTTTCCCTATCCATATTCCTTCCCACCATTTGCCAGGTAAAACTCTCTCAGTCAATGCCCTTCTTGATCTTCAGCTTGGTGACCTCTCATTAAGGGACCTCACTTCCTCCTCAGACACAATCAACGTTTCCCTGAGTGGAATAAGTGGTGTGCGTCCTCCTAGCTGTCTTCTTATCCCTCATGGACACCATCCCCTCCAGCCTCATTTTCAGTAGGGTTTCACATCATCATTCACTTGACGCTGCTCCTTATGTCATAAGAAAGGTGCCCAAGCCCTTTCCTTGTTTCTTGATATATTTAAGCTTCCATTCTAGAACTATGGTCATGAGCCTCCTGCATATTTCTTGTAGGATTCTCTCCCTAATGCATTACAACCTGGTCATAAATTATTTCAGATTCAAAAATCATTTCTTTGTTGCTACGTCCGCTCCTACTTTCTTTAAAAGTCTTGGATTGACAGTGTTTGTGCCTCGGTGGTCCTCCAGCATAGGGCCCATGCTGGGACTTCTCAGGGTCTGATCTAAGGGGAGTGTGCTCCTCTGCCCTCACACGGGGTGTGCCCTCTGCCCACCAGGTCTTCTCTACCACATCCCTCTGGTTAACTCACAACATGAAGCTTACATTAGATGTAACATGGTTTATTCATTTGCTCATGAACAGAGTTGTTTTACACACGTCTATTGAATACTCTCTATGTATGAGAAACTGGGTGGGATGGCTTTACAGAAAGCTTTCTGTGAAGGCTTCCAGGCTAATCTGCCTCCACTGCAGTGCTGCCGCAAATGTGTATCAGTGATTTTTATATAAATCTTGGAAAACTCAATGATTATTCATGTATTGTTCATAATCTTTCACTAAATGCAGAAGACCTCAAGAATACTGTTGTGCTTTGACTCTTGAATCCCCTAAAAGCTGATATGTTGGACATTTGATCCCCAGCGTTTGGAGCTCTTGGGAAGTGATGGAAACTTTGGGATACGGGCAGGATGGGGCCTAGTTAGAGGAAGTAGTGCTGGGGGCACACCATTGGAGGGCATATCTTGTTCCTGGTGTTCCTTCTCTTCACTCCCAGCTGCCATGAGGTGAGTGGCTTTCCTCTCCCATGTCCTCCCCGTCACGATGTTCTGTCTCATCCCTGACCTGGAAACAGAGGAGCCTGGGGACTATGCACGGAAGCCTCTGAAGCCATGAGGAATTCTTCGCTCCTTTACTTTTGTATTCCCAGGTATTTTTCACAGTGACAAAAAGTTGGCTAACAGTAAATAGTTATTGAGAAATGCTGTAACTCTACCTGATGATGCAGCTCAGAAGCTGTCAGAACTGCTTGACAGGAAGAATTTGGAATGGTTTAAAGATACAAGCCAGAGAAGCTTGAGAAGGATCTCAGTAGAGTTTGACAGACCATTCTTGTAGGAGACCAGAAGATCAGAAGGCTTACAGGAATGTAGAAAGCAAGGCTATTCAAAAGGTTTCAGATGGAAATGAGGACTCTGACGGGAATTATTCTAAAGGTTATGTGTTACGTTCTGGCAAAGAATTAGCCTACATTTTATTCATGCCAGAGACTTGGTGTGAGGCTGAGTTTAAAGATGAGACTAATTAAACTGATGAAATAAATTTCAAGGCAGCACAGCATTAAGGTTGTGTCATGGGGTTTTCTGCTTTTAGCCAAATTTACACTGAGAATTTGAATAAAAGCAGAGTGGAAAGATTTGAAAAATTTGTAGCTTAGGCAAGAAACATGGGTTACAACTGAGGAGGGTGTGGTTTCTGGAACTGGGGAGGGTGTGGTTTCTGAAAAGATTGATGCAATTAAAAATAAGCCAGGTACTTTGCACCAGGAGAGGAGGAATGGTGACTTGAGGTCATCTCAGAAATTAGCCAGACCTACCCTTCACAGGCTCAAAGGTGTCTCACACGGCTCATTTCTTCTCTTCAGTTACTTTGTCACAGTGGCCACTCCATCAGGTCACTGGAAGTGGGTGAAAGCAGTGGTCAGAATGACAGAATGGGACTTGAAATAGGAAGTTTCAGAGAGGTGGAAGCAGTACAGAAGGATAAGAATAACATATGTCTGTTTCTAATGTGCCTCAAGTTATTGTCCACTCAGCTGCCAAAGTCTGCAGATAGGAACTATCTAAGAAACCTAACAGAAAATAGCAACTAGAGGCCTAGAGGGCTAAGCAGAGAACCTAGAAGCTGCTCAGTATTCAGGTCCTGCCATGTTGAAGGGATTCCAGAAATTCTCTGGGTTTTTGGTTGAGATCCCAAAAAAGTCACTACCCAGAAGTATGGATGTGCTATTTATGATGATGTGCAGAGTTTCTGTATTTTTGCATTTACCTGTCAGTCCATGGAGCGGTGCTGATTTGCAGATTTCTTGGAGGTATGTTCAGTAGATTATGAATGGATGGGAAACCTGAAGCAAAGGTGGCTCGAATCCTTTACTAAAATCAGTAGAACTGAAAACTGTTACACTGACCATTGAGTGTTGAATAAAATAGAAGTAGAAAATAGCAAATATTTTAGATACATATATGTGTAGAAATGGATGCAGATATAGTAGTAGATACGATCAACTATTA